>NW_028325947.1:0-31335 GCF_027475165.1 Benincasa hispida | reverse complement strand
TCATTCTCAATACCCATTACCCTTTTAAACCTTAACAAATTTTTAAAAATCATTTATTATTTTTAAAAAATTGGCTTAGCTTATTTTTAAAAGAAAATTATTTCAAATTGTAAAATTGTTGAAAGTATTTACGAGATGGAACAAAATTGCTGATAGATACTTGTTGACATTTATCAGTGTCTATCAGTGACATTGATAGACGAATCTATCAATGTCACTAATAGACACAGATAGAAGTCTATCAGCATCTATCATTGATAGTTCTAAAATTTTTCTATATTTTGTAAATATTTTAATTTATTTTTATATATTTGAAAACAACCATTTTTTAAATTTAAATAACAAAAAAAAAATAAATCAATGGGTAGAAAAGTATTTATTAAATTTAATTTTTTTAAAAAATTATAAATTAAATTGGTAGGTGTTAATCTTTTTTCTTTTTCTAATCGGCTTAGTTTTTTTTTTTTTTTGAAGTTAAATAACAAAACAAAGAAATTAATATGTAGAAGAATGTTTACTAATCTTAATTGTAAAAAATGAAAGATCCAAAATCAAATTGGTATGAAAAAAGGGTTTTGGTTATTTATTTATTTATTGAATTCTTAGATTTTGAAAATCAAATGAAACGCTACTTCCACTTATTTCTTTCTTTATTTTTGTTATCTACTTTAAAATCAAAAACAGAAAAGTTTATTTCTTTTTTAAAAAATTGTTTTAGAAAGTTAACCATGAATATGTATATTTTATAAGATAGATGAAAATCATCATAAAGAAATTAGGGAAAGTTGACCTAGGCGACTTAGTCTTAATCCCGAGTATATTATGAACTTCTTTTTGTGAGGGATTGTCATTTGATTTACATGGGTGAGGGTGGCCAGTTCGCTGACCCAATATGCCTATCATTTTGGGATGAGACCGAGTGGGGAGTTGGGAACATAATAATACAAGATGTAATTCACTTATTACCTCTTTGAGATTAAGTAGATGAGTGTTCCCTCAAGTGGTGTCTCCAGGACTTGAACAAAGGGCCATACCCTCTCATTGACTCGAAAAGGATTTCTATTTATTGGTTGGATCATAAACATGTTGTTCATTAGAGGAGCACTGGTACTTAAGGAGTCAGAGGTAAACCAAGGGTAAAATAGTAATTTGACCTAGTTGGAGTTACGAACATGCTGCTTGCTGGAGTGTAGCTGTAGGTCTTTATTGAGTGTTGATGAATTATCTCTGGCTCTCGAAATGTAGAAATGCTGACCTTTGCAAATGAGCGAGCTTCTCAATTTATAGAGCTCCATAATGGGCTTCATGGGTTTGGGCCTAACCTTTGGGCCTAATTTAATTGGACTTGAATCTGGCCTTTGGGCTTAATTAATTGGACATAAGCGTGATCTTTAGGCCCAATTACTGTAAAAAGATTTGGAGAAAACAAATGCAATTTTCAAAGCCCAAAATCCAAAACAAACAAATTATTAACCAAAACCTAAATTTGATGTTTAGTTATAAGCAAAAGTTGTGTAGCCTATATAATTAAACACCTTTAAGAGAAATCACTAAATCTACCAAACCTTACTTGAAAAAAAAAAAAGAAGAAAGAAATAGAATAAAAATTCATACCCTACAAAGAAGTTATGAAAAAAATGAACTTTAAACAATTTATTTTCGTAATAAAAATTTATATTTTTGTCGGTCAACATTCGAATTTTGATTAGTGAGTTGTCAAAAGGAAATCCTAGAGTAGTAGGGGTAGTTATATAGCAATTAACCCAAAATTAAATATTACTTTATCATTCTTAGTTGTCATTTTGACTAAAAAAATTTATTATTATTTATTATTCAAAAAATATATATTTATATACTATATTAGATGTGAAATGAGAATTACGGTTACATAAGCAGTTTGCATTGATATTTGAGATAGTTTGTATTGGTATTTGAGACAATTGGTTGATGAACGTTGCTTTTTTCTTTCCTTTGTTTTTATGTGAAACAATTATTATTTTTTTAAAATTTTTTTATAATCTATTATTACATTTTCTTTTTCTCTTATATATATATATATATATATGATAATTTCAAATTACCCATATTAGTATCTAAAAAGAATATTCCTCAAATTCTTTTGAAGAATAAGCCAAAAGAAGAACAATTAAATCCAAAATGTTACAATACAACTCTCACAATCTCACCGGTTTTCGGAATTGCATGCACGACAGACCACGTGGAAGATTTTTAAATCTATACATATGTGTGTGAGGCAAGCTATTAAGAAACATGGGAGTCATGTGTCTTAATCCATTTTTAGAAATTAACATTTTAGAATGCAAAATCTGTTTTCTTTTAAATCTGTAATTTCATAAATTTACTAAAAATATAAATGCAAAATGTATAGGTAAAGGTTTTTTCCTAATAACATTTTTTTTTCATCTATAGGAGAGATTATAAATATTAATATTTGAATGGATATTAACAATGACACTAATGAATCGGTATATTATCTCAGCATAATAAACTTTGAGACCCATAAAGTTTCTAACTCAACAAAATTGATATAATTTAATTTATTTTGCTATAATTTATATATATATATATATATATATATATATAATTTCAACCAAAATGTCAAAATCTCACCTTTCAGATGTTGAATATTAAAAAAAAAAAAAAAAACCAAAGATTTTTTTTATATTTATATCACTAAAATTTATAAAAATACAAAATAATAAATTATGAGAAGCCACAAAAACTTTGTCATGTTCAAATATGATATTCATATGTTTAATAAGAATAATAATAATAAAAAGAACATATGCTTAATTATATCTAAAACTACAAATACATTATTTTTTTAATTATATATTATTTGATAAAATAAATCTATTTTAACCCTAGCCAATTAATTTTTAGAAATTCCTAATCCTATAGTATTGTATTCTATAGCTAGTTTCGCCATATATTGATTTATTTACGATATATTTGATAACTTTCTATTGACAATAATGTTGTCACCATTTTATAATACATAAAAAGAAAAAAAAATGTTATGAGACCAACTAATTTGATATGCTTATGAAGTGTTATTTGGTTTCTTTTACAATGTTCATGATTTTTTTTATCGAAAATTAAGCATTTAAATAGAGAGTTTTCATGGGGAAAAAATCCAAAACATTTTCATTGAATTTTTTTATTAACAAAACTGAATGGCCAACAATTCTTTGTGGAGAACACGATTTCTATAAACTTTTCACAAGAAATCTATTGAAGTAAACGAAAACTTTCGTGGAATGAAGAATAAATTAGAGAATGGAGACAAGACTAGAGAAGCTTATTATTGCCTCCACCTCATTCCACGAACATCTGTTAAACATGTGAATAGCTCACCTAGTTAGGACAACTACTATTGGTCAAGAAGCCAAAGTTTTGAATCTTTTCACCTCTACATGGTGTTGAGTGAATATCATTCAACAATATCAAATACACTTATTTATAAAAAAAAAATAAAAAAAAATGACGTGGCGGTCCGTGGTTGATCTGAAATTTCTCCTCCAACAAGAGGAAAGCAAAGAACGAGATCAAAAGACCAATCCCAATGCGCAACAGGAAAGCAAATATTTCAATAGATTCACTTTCTCCCAACTATCGGCAAGTTTATATTTGGTGACAAATTAGGAATATTTTCTAATGAATACGTTTGGAAGAAATTTTAGAATGTTCGAAATTACGTATGTTTTAAAATAGTGATTGTTTGGTAATGGTGTATATAGGTAAAGCCCACAGTTATTTAGACCTCGTTCGATAACTATTTAATTTTTTAAAAGTTAGACTCGTTTTCTTCAAATTTCTCTATCATAGTTTTAGTTTTTTCCAACAACAACAAAATATTTTAATTGTTAACAAAATTATTTTAAAAAATATATATTTCTGTTTTAATTTTTAAAATTTGACTTGATTTCTTAAAACAATACTAAAAAGTAAATAAAGCAAACAAAAGGAAATCAAGGAATAAATGTAGTTCCGTAAGGAGTTTAATTCTTAAATCAAATTTTAAATAAAATGTTAAATAGTTATCATTTGCCTTAATAATTTCTAGTCAATGTAGATTGATTTTTCGGTCAAGTGATTGACAAAGAAACGTGAAAATACATACTAATTTCTTGATTTTTTTTGGGAGTGGATGTGGAAGATTATAAAAACAAAATTTTAAAAACTAAATGCAATAATTCAAAATTCATTTTATTAACTTTTTAAGATGAAAACATTTAAAATGATCATCACAAAAAATTATTTTATAAAATCATATAAATAAACTATTATAATTATAATTTGTGGAGTGGAGGACTCTATTCTATCTTAAACTCTAAAATTTAAAAAAAAAAAAATAGAATTTTTTATGCTGTTGAGTCATGTTCACCAAACTCATTTTTCTTCTATTTCAAAAATTTATCTCAAAGATGATTTTAACTTTCTCAAACTTCATCATAAAAACAAATAAGTGAGGAAAAAAAAAGTCTTAAAACATGCTTTTGCACCTAATAAAAATTATTTTTTCTTAAACATTAAGCACTTTTAAAAAAAATAATTCAAATCATTCTAATTCTTTAACTCCTTGATTTGATTATGGGTCTTAACAAACCGATCATATTCATTTATATGCATTTTCATAATCTATTGACTTTACCCTATTTTTTATTATTTATTTATTTCCTCTAATTTAGTTGTTTCTTACATGCATATATTTTCTCTCATTATCAATACCCTTTACCCTTTTAAACCTTAACAAATTTTTAAAAATCATTTATTATTGACTTTAATTTATTTTGCTATAATTTATTTATATATATATATATAATCTCAACCAAAATGTCAAAACCTCACCTTTTAGATGTTGAATATTATAAAAAAAAACCAAAGAATTTTTTTATATTTATAGCAACTAAATTATAAAAAAACAAAATAATCAATCATGAGAGCCACAAAAAAAAAAAAAAATAAAATACAAAAAACTGTCATGTTCAAATATGATATTCATATGCTTAATAATAATAATAATAATAATAATAATAATAAAAAAGAACATATGCTTAATTATATGCTAAAACTACAAATACATTATTTTTTTAATTATATATTATTTGATAAAATAAATCTATTTTAACCCTAGCCAATTAATTTGTAGAAATTCCTAATCCTATAGTATTGTATTCTATAGCTAGTTTCGCCATATATTGATTTATTTACAATATATTTGATAACTTTCTATTGACAATAATGTTTTCACCATTTTATAATACATAAATAGAAAAAAAAAGTTATGAGACCAACTAATTTGATATGCTTATGAAGTGTTATTTGGTTTCTTTTACAATGTTCATGATTTTTTTTTTTTTTATCGGAAATTAAGCATTTAAATAGGGAGTTTTCATGGAAAAAAATCCAAAACATTTTCATTTAATTTTTTTATTAACAAAACTGAATGACCAACAATTCTTTGCGGAGAACACGATTTCCATAATTTTTTCACAAGAAATCTATTGAAGTAAACGAAAACTTTCGTGGAATGAAGAATAAATTAGAGAATGGAGACAAAACTAGAGAAACTTATCCTTGCCTCCACCTCATCCCACGAACATCTGTTAAACATGTAAATAGCTTACCTAGTTAGGACACCTACTATTGGTCAAGAAGCCAAAGTTTTGAATCTTTTCACCTCTACATGGTGTTGAGTGAATATCATTCAACAATATCAAATACACTTATTTATTAAAAAAAAAAAAAAAAGATAAATTATACTTTTTATTTTTTGAGCTATTTTAGTTTATATAGCATTTTGTTCACTTTCCATCTGAAAATGGAAAGGAGAAGTTATATATATGTATGTGTATATATATATGTATGTATGTGTATGTGTGTATATGTATGTATGTCTGTATAGGTGTGTGTGTATATGTGTGTGTGTGTGTGTATGGATGTATGTATGTGTGTGTACTTGAACAAATAAAGACAAATGAGGCCAAAAAAAATATATAAAAAAATTAAAATAAAGGTTAAAATGTCAAGTTGGAAAACTTCTGGACCAAAATACTATTAAACTCAAATCATTAATTTTAAAAAATAAAATATAAATTGATTTTTTTTTTGTGGGTGTAGATTTATACAAAGTAAACAAGTAAACAAGATAAAAAAAAATAAAAAAAATAATAAAAAAAAAAAAAGAAAGAAGAAGAAACAAAAACTAAGGGTGGAAAATGGAGGAGAATTTAGAGTTGTGGCTGGTTTAGAAAAGACATTTATTGCTATTAAATGTTTGGTGTTAGAATCATATCTGAACCTATTAAAGTTAAACCATAGTTTGTTTCACTGCTTTAAATTAGTTTGTCTTAATCTTTATTAGTTTTTGCAATGATATTTGAGACAATTGGTTGAACTGTTGCTTTTTTCTTTTCTTTGTTTTTATGTGAAAAAATTATCATTATTTTAAAATCTTTTTTTCTTTTTCTCTTTTTCTTCTGTTCTTATTGCCATTAATCTTTTATAATTTTAAGGCTATGAGTACCAAAGGTTAAAAATATCTTCTCTTCTTTAGTGATGAAATGTATCGAGATTTGTAATATGATTTCTTTCCTTTCGTGAATTTGGAGGCAGGGTTTTATCTCAATTAAACGATAGTGAATTTTATGAAAGTAATAATTTAATTGCTAAATTTTAGTGGGTAATGAACTTAAGGGTAATTGTTTTAAATGGTAAAACTCTTGAAAATATTTTTAGTATAACAAAATATTACTGTCTATCAGTGATAGATCGCGACAGACATATATAAATGGACGACAAATCACGATGGACATCAATCTCGCAGCCTATCATTGATAGATAGTAACGTTTTGTTATATTTATAAATAAGTTGGTTCATTTTCCTTTATTTGAAAACACCTCATGATTTTGTCTCTATATTTTTAGTTTTATAATAATTTAGTACTTGTGTTTTAAAATTTGTAATGATGTCATCTGTATCTTGAACAATCGTTATGTATTTAAAAGTGTATAGACTAAGGGGCGTTTGGGGCAAAGAGTTGATTATTATAGTCCTAGGTTATTATAGTTAAGTTATAATAGTTTGTGTTTGGGGTATAGATTATATTAGCTTGGGTTATAATATTATGTGTTTAAAGTGTAAACTATTTTAATTTGTGAACGAAATAGTAAACACTGTAGCAATGAATAAAAAGATATGAATGTGAAATAGTAAAAGCCATAATAAATAGTAAATACTATAGAAAATGAGGGTTTAGAAATAATATTGACTGTAACTAATTGGGGAATACAAAATAGTATTTACTTTAGTAGTTATTATAATCTTAGGATAGTCTTCGCCTCAAACACATCATAAATTGTTACATACTAAAGATCAAGAGACTAAATTTTTACTTTCCATAAATATTCATGATTAAGAATATTTGTTTTAACTTTTAAGATTGTGAATGCTTTGAGTTGTTAGCTTTTCGGGTTACTATTTTTATCATCGATGTCACTCCTGGTGATCTAATTAAAAAATTATTCTATTTTTTTTTTTTTTTTTTTTTTTTTTTTTTTTTTTTTTTATGTTTTTTTTTTTTATTTTTTTTTTTTTTTTTTATTAAAGTATGATGTCGTGTTCTGCTGTGACAATCTGAATATCATGAAATCAATGATCTTATCGTATCTTTTGAAACCGACGCACTAGATATGTAACTTACGTCATTTTTGACTTGTTTAGAAGGTCAATTATTAAAATATCATATCATTATTGTCAATGAAAGTATACATATGATCAACTATTTATCAATATTAATAAACATAGAAGGATAATATACAGATAATCATTAATTTTCTCTTAATAATTATTAAATTGTTATCTCTTTCAAATAAAGTAAAACAACATGACGGGATGGTCCTCGTCGGGGCCATTGACGACGGCAAAGGCGAAAACGCCGCAGAGAGTGGTGAGTTCACTTACTTTCTTTAACAATCCGAGCCTTCGTTTCTTGAAACTAGCTTTTCTTGCATTATCGCTGGCAATCCAAACCAACTTCACTTTCTTCCTCGTCATCGAGGCTCTCTCTGTCTTTCTTGTTCTTCTTGTTCTTTCTGGACTCTGATTTTAAGGTGCAACAATGGAGTTTATTTATAAGCCTTGGGGTTAAACTTTTTATTTTTATTTTTCTTTTTCTAAGTTTTTTTATTCTCTTGGTAAACGAATTACTAGGGGCATTTTTGTCCTTTAGTGACTAGTGGTAATTAAAGATGAAAAATACCCCACTGCATCCTGCATTCCACCTATCTTTCTGACCCAATAGTCCAATCACAGTTTACCATATGATTAGAAAAGTTGTATCAGTATGAAAATTACTCAGATATATCTGGGTCTATATTCTTATCTTTGAGCATCCACCAAATTATCTTATCATAATTTGTTTACGTGATAAATTCTTTTTATATCTTATTTAAAGATTTAATTCTTAATAGTGTGCGATGAAGTGAGATGATAGAAATAGGTTTACAACCAAATATTTCATCAACAAGTATTGACTTCATTATGTTTATTTCATGGAAAGTCAATATTTAGGGTCAATGGGATTGGCATTTATCCTATTTCAAAATTTCAAAATCACATAACAAAAAAATCAAAAATATATTTTGGGAAAAAAAGTTTGTCACATCACAAACCGATGAACTATACAAAAATGTATACATCCTAAACCACATCCTTTTTATTAGTCTTACTTCACCATAGAAAATAAATAATTCAATATAGGTATATGAGTAATATTTGAGTGCAGCCACAAGACTATACTCATCTTCATGCACACGTTGATACTCGAGTGAGTTTTACAAAAATGAGTACATCACGGGATGCACCCAAGTTTGTATATATGTATATATGAGAAGAGTTGATCTTGTGACAAACTATGTTTTCTTTTTTTGTTGACAATATGTGGGGTAGGGGAGTCGAATCTCTCACTTTGAGGATAATAATACAAACACTATGCCAGTTGAAGCTATGTTCATTTTGGCAAATTATAGTCAGACGATAAAGTGAGCTACACAAAGTTGGCTATGGATGCAAATTTTTCTTAATGATGGATGAAAAGTACTGTAAAAAGATTAGGAGAAAACAAACACAATTTTCAAAGCCCAAAATCCAAAACAAACTAATTATTAACCAAAACCTAAATTTGATGTTTAATTATAAGCAAAATTTGTGTAGCCTATATAATTAAACTCCTTTAGAGAAATCATTAAATCTACCAAACCTTACTTGAAAAAAATAAAAAGAAAAAGAAATAGAATATATCACAAAAGCTATAAATATTCAAACCATACAAAGTTGTAAAAAAAAAATAAAAATTAAACAATTTATTTTAGAAACAAAAATTCATATTTTTGTCAGTCAACATTGGAATTGTGATTGGTGAATGAAGATGAGTTGTCAAAAGGAAAATCTGGAATAGTAGGGGTAGTTATATAGCAATTAACCCAAAATTAAATATTACTATATCATTATGAGTTGTCATTTTGACTAAAAACGAACTTTATTATTATTTATTATGCGAAAAATATATATTTATATATTATATTAGGTGTGAAATGGGAATTACGGTTAAGTTTGCATTGATATTTGAGACAATTGGTTGAACTATTGCTTTTTTCTTTTCTTTGTTTTTATGTGAAAAAATTATCATTATTTTTAATTTTTTTTATTATCTATTATTACATTTTCTTTTTCTCTTTTTCTTTTGTTCTTATTGCCATTAATCTTTTATAATTTTAAGGCTATGAGTACCAAAGGTTAAAATATCTTCTCTTCTTTATTGATGAAATGTACCGAGATTTGTAATATGATTTCTTTCCTTTCGTGAATTTCAAGGCAGGTATTTTATCTCAATTAAACGATAGTGAATATTATGAAAGTAATAATTTAATTGCTAAATTTTAGTGGGTAATGTATTTAAGGGTAATTGTTTTAAATGGTAAAACTCTTGAAAATATTTTTAGTATAAAAAAATATTACTGTCTATCAGTGATAGATCGCGATAGACATCTATCAATGGACGACAGATCACGATGGACATCAATCTCGTGATCTATCACTGATAGATAGTAACGAGTTGTTATATTTGTAAATAAGTTGGTTCATTTTCCTTTATTTGAAAACACCTCATGATTTTGTCTCTATATTTTTTGTTTTATAATAATTTAGTACTTGTATTTTGAAATTTGTAATGATGTCATTTGTATCTTGAACAATCGTTATGTATTTAAAAGTGTATAGACTAAGGGGCGTTTGGGGCAAAGAGTTGATTATTATAGTCCTAGGTTATTATAGTTAAGTTATAATAGTTTGTGTTTGGGGTATAGATTATATTAGCTTGATTTATAATAGTATGTGTTTGAAGTGTAAACTATTTTAATTTGTGAAAGAAATAGTAAACACTGTAGCAATGAATAAAAAGCTATGAATGTGAAATAGTAAAAGCCATAATAAACAGTAAATACTATAGAAAATGAGGGTTTAGAAATAATATTGACTGTAACTAATTGGGGAATACAAAATAGTATTTACTTTAGTAGTTATTATAATCTTAGGATAGTCTTCGCCCCAAACACACTATAAATTGTTACATACTAAAGATCAAGAGACTAAATTTTTCCTTTCCATAAATATTCATGATTAAGAATATTTGTTTTAACTTTTAAGAGTGTGAATGCTTTGAGTTGTTAGCTTTTCAGGTTACTATTTTTATCGATGTCACTTCTGGAGATCTAATTAAACATATTCTATGATGTCGTGTTCTGCATGTGACATCTGAATATCATGAAATCAATGTTCTTATCGTATCTTTTGAAACCGACGCACTAGATATGTAACTTACGTCATTTTTGACTTGTTTAGAAGGTCAATTATTAAAATATCATATCATTATTGTCAATGAAAGTATTACATATGATCAACTATTTATCAATATTAATAAACATAGAAGGATAATATACAGATAATCATTAATTTTTTCTTAATAATTATTAAATTATTCTCTCTTTCAAATAAAGTAAAACAACATGACGGGATGGTCCTCGTCGGGGCCATTGACGACGGCAAAGGAGAAAACGCCGCAGAGATTGGTGAGTTCATTTACTTTCTTTAACAATCTGAGCCTTCGTTTCTTGAAACTGGATTTTCTTGCATTATCGCTTGCAATCCAAACCAACTTCACTTTCTTCCTCGTCATCGAGGCTCTCTCTGTCTTTCTTGTTCTTCTTGTTCTTTCTGGACTCTGATTTTAAGGTGCAACAATGGAGTTTATTTATAAGCCTTGGGGTTAAACTTTTTATTTTTATTTTTCTTTTTCTAAGTTTTTTTGTTCTCTTGGTAAATGAATTACTAGGGGCATTTTTGTCCTTTAGTAACTAGTGGTAATTAAAGATGAAAAATACCCCACTGCATCCTGCATTCCACCTATCTTTCTGACCCAATAGTCCAATCACAGTTTACCATATGATTAGAAAAGTTGTATCAGTATGAAAATTACTCAGATTAGAAAAGTCATATTTAGGTTCAATGGATTGCATTTATCCTATTTCAACATTTCAAAATCACTTAAAAAAAAAGTCAAAAATATATTTTGGGAAAAAAAGTTTGTCACATCACAAACCGATGAATTATACAAAAATGTATACATCCTAAACCACATCCTTTTTATTAGTCTTACTTCACCATAGAAAATAAATAATTCAATATAGATATATGAGTAATATTTGAGTGAGTTGTATATTTATTATTCCAAAAATATATATTTATATATTATATTAGGTGTGAAATGGGAATTACATGTAACCGTTTGAATTGATATTTGAGATGAACTGTTGCTTTTTCTTTTCTTTGTTTTTATGTGAAAAATTTATTATTATTTTTAATTTTTATTTTTATAATCTATTATTACATTTTCGTTTTCTCTTTTTGTTTTGTTCTTATTGCTATAAATCTTTTATAATTTTAAGGCTATGAGTACCAAAGGTTAAAATATCTTCTCTTCTTTAGTGATGAAATGTACTGAGATTTGGGCGGATACCTTCTCAAATGTCCTTCGGTATCGCATTTTAAGTAAAACTAGTCATTAACATTTAGTTGAACACTAAGGCTTAGTGCTCAAATCATCATACTAGTTCATCATAAAAAATGGAGTTACTTAAACATGCTGAAAGTATTTGGACAAAATAACATATTTAAATCATATCAATTCCATGGAAAACATGCTTTACTTAGCATGAGAAACAGTTTCACAAACACGTTGCTTGGCACTTCATTTAAACACTTAGCATGAGAAATATCTTCAAGAAATCACAGTTTCTAAGTCATTAAAATAGTAAGTCATCACATAGTCATCACAGCTCGTTGGCCTCTTAACGGGTTATACTCCTCTTATCAAAATACCTCAAATAGTTCATTTACTAATGGAACTTTTATCAACAAAATCAGCATGACTAGCGAGAAAATCATCATGAGCGAGATCATCCCTATGAGCGAGATTTACCCTTCCCAGCGAGATTTGGCACTTTCCAGCGAGTTTTAATGCAAAACCAGCGAGATCCAGTGCAAACCAGCGAGATTCCCGTCCCTAGCGAGATCCACCTCTCGCTCTCGCTCGCTCGCGCTCTCGCTTCCTCTCGCTCTCTCTCGCTCTCCCTCGCTCTCGCTCTTGAGCTGCCTAAGCATCTTCCTAAGCAGCGGTCTGCTTATGCCCAGATCCTCTGTGACAACTTCAAAAATTCATAACTCAAAATCCAGCCCTCTTCTGAAGAAACTTCCTTCTACAAACATGTTTAGAATTGAGTTAGCAACATTACCTTAAAATTTCAGCTCAAAATTCTTCGTCGTTTAATATGGAGATTCAAAACTTCATCATTGGCCCCAATTCAAGCAGCTGCCTACTTGTTCAACAATTTCTAGTTCAACCTTCAAAATTATATAACTCGATTTTCAGGCCTCATCTTAAAATGTTTCATTCTAAAAAGTTGTTTATAATTGAGTTAACAATATTATATCAAATTTTTAGCTCAAAACGCTTCGTAAGTCGTCTTGGAGCTTCAATTCTTCACTGGAGATTCACCCAATAAACGAACCCTTCATCTTTATTTTGTTGATCCATCCATTTTTTTCTTGTTTTATTTTCAAATAATACTTTATCTAATTTTTTTTTCATAGTTATCCTTTTTATTATTTATTATGTTTCCACACTATCATAGTTTATTTCCTCTCCATTTTTTATAATGGTTTGCATCTTTCTTTTTTTAAATACTGTTGAATTTTTAGCCGAATTTCAAAAACAAAATCAATTTTTTAGAAACTACTTATTATAGTTTTCAAAATTTAGATCACAATGTATGAAACTGGGAGATGTAAGTAGTGTTTATAAGCTTAATTTTTAAAAATAAAAATCAAATAGCCTTAATATTTCATTTGTTTAAATATACGATATTTTCTTCTGATTTCTACAAATATGGAGTAGTATTTAAGGATAAGATAATATTTCTCAATTTAATGATTGTTTATTTTTATAATTTTAAACTTTTTTGCAGAGTTACTTTTCAAAAGGTTTTGTACCATGGGTTAATGATTAGGTATTTTTGTGTAACTGTGTTTTATTATAATTCAAGTTTGATTAAAAAAAAGTCTCTTTTAAATTTTCGAATGAAACATTGATTGTTATGATTGTGAGTTCTAAAATTATTGTATTTTTTTTAATGCTAATAAAATCTTTGTTTGTTTGATTTTTTTTTTTTTTAATTTTTAACCTTAACAAAATCTTAGTTCTTTTTATTTTTAAAGATTAACAAAATCTTAGTTCTTTTCAGTTGTAAATTTAATATTTTTTGAATTACTGCATAATTGTTATTTGATATTGGTATTTTGGTCATTTCAAAATTCTCGAATAATAATTTAAAAAATCATTTTACGATTTTCTAATTTTGATTTTTTTTTTTTTTTTTGCTATTTTTCAAAATGAATCTTCAAAATTTACTATTTCTTTTGTTGACCCAAATTTGAATTCCTTTTCTTTACCATCCATCACTTGATATAGTTTTTGATGTACTAAAGAAAAATAACATATATCCCTAAACTTTTTATGTGTTAGTCAATATACTCCTAAAATTTGTAGTTATATTAGTCAAAAGACTCAAAACCATAAGTTAATGATTGTATTTGTTTAGTACCTTTCTAATTTAGCATAATTTCGCTCCAAACACATTCCTGATTGTTACATTTTTCTACAGATCAAGAGACAAAATTGTTACTTTTCATAAATATTCACAATTAAGAATATTTATTTTAACTTTTATGAGTGTGAATGCTTTGAGTTGTTAGATTTTAAGGTTTCTATTTTTATCGATGTCACTTCTGGAAATCTGATTAAACATATTCTATTATAGTATGATGTTGTGTTCTGCATGTGACATCTGAATATCATGAAATCAACATTCTTATCATATCTTTCAGTGACGTACTAGATATGTAATTTATGTGATTTTTGACTTGTTTAGAAGGTCAATTATGAAAATATCATATCATTATTGTCGATGGAAGTAATACATATGATCAACTATTTATGATATATTTCAATATTAATAAACATAGTAAGGATAATACATAGATAATCGTTAATTTTTTTTTCTTAATAATTATTAAATTTTGTTTCATACGATTATTTTCTCTTTCAAATAAAATAAAACATCATCAATCCACAGATTTAATAAATATATATGATAATTTTAAATTATCCATATTATTATTTAAAAAGAATATTCCTCAAATTCTTTTGAAGAATAAGCCAAAAGAAGAATAATTAAATCCAAAATATTACAACTCTCACTTTCTCACGTCTCACCGGTTTCCAGAAATGCATGCATGACAGACCACGTGGAAGATTTTTAAATCTATACATATGTGCGTGAGGCTAGCTATTCAAGAAAAATGTGAAATCATGTTGTCTATAATCCATTTTTGAGAAATTTTCATTTTACATCCCTTAAATTATACCTATTTAAATCTTGAATTTTATAAATTTACCGATTAATCGTCTCTTTTTAGATTTGATTTAAAAAATATTGTAAGAATTATATAATTTTTTTAAAAAAATTTATCTTTTAAATTATTACAAGTGAATCAATTATTTAACTCTTTATTAAGATTACATTTGAAAATTGTCGATGCATCATTCTTATACGTGTGTAGACTTTTCGAGATGTTGAATTAATAAAATAGATGATTAAACTTGATGTATGGACACTTTTCAAAAGAAGTTTTAGATGAGAGTCTAAATTGATTTGTTTATGAAAGTTTAGGAGTTTAGTTGATAAAATTATATGTATCACACGATATTTACCTAGAAAGAACGTAATGAAGGGTGTAAAATTGATATATCTACGAAAGTTTAGGATTTAAATTGATATAATTTTTGTTTAGAGTTTAATTTAGTGTTTTCTTTTCTAATTTAAAAAGAAAAATTGGTTTTTGTTTGGCATGCAATAAATAAATATGATATAGTTTGTTTTAATAATTATCATTGATTTTTAAAAGTTAGACAATTTAACAAATTTTATTATGGCATTCCATCTCAGAGAGTTTGCACCAATGGTACTTATTCAACCTAAATTCTTTTTATAAAAAAAATATGTTTTGTGAAGATTTGAAATGTCTCCTTCATTATTCTTTAAATGAACAACTACACGTGAAAAGTTGACTCCCATAGGTAAAGTGTAACACATAAATTTACTATAAATATAAAGGCAATATGTATAGGTAAAGAGTTTCTCCTAATAACATTTTTTTTCATATATAGGATAAATTTATAAATGTAATATATGAATGGATATTAACACGACACTAATGAATCAATTTATCTTCTAGGCATAACAAACTTTGAGACCCATTCATTATAACAAAAAATAAAATATAAAGTTTCTAACTCAACAAAAATTTATCTCAAACATTATTTTAGCTTTCTCAAACTTCATCATAAAAACAAATAAGTGAGGAAAAAGGTCTTAAAACGTGCTTTAACACCTAATGAAAATTATTTTTTTCTTAAATAATAAACACTTTAAAAAAAAAAATTCAAATCATTCTAATTCTTTAACTCCTTGATTTGATTATGAGTCTTAACAAATTGATCATATTCATTCATATGTATTTTCATAATCTATTGACTTTGCCCTACTTTTTATTATTTATTTATTTCCTCTAATTTAGTTGTTTCTTACATGCATGTATTTCCTCTCATTCTCAATACCCTATACCTTTTTCAACCATAACAAATTTTTAAAAAACCATTTATTATATTTCAAAATTTGGCTTAGTTTTGTTTTTTTTTAAAAGAAAATTATTTCAAATAGTAAAATTGTTGAAAATATTTACAAGATGGAACAAAATTTTAGAACTATTAATGGTAGACGCTGATAGATACTGATAGAAATATATCAGTGTCTATCATTGATAGATCTAAAATTTGCTATATTTTGTAAACATTTTTATTTATTTTTCTATATTCGAAAATAACCATTTTTTAAATTAAAAAAAAAAAGAAATCAATGGGTAGAAAAGTGTTTATTAAATTTAATTTTAAAAATCGAAAATTATAAATTAAATTGGTAGGTCTTAATATTTTTTCTTTTCTTTTCTTTTCTTTTTTTTTTTTTTTTTTACTTTTTAGATTTTGAAAATCAAATCTTAAGAATACTACTTTCATTTATTTCTTTTTTAAAATTGGCTTAGTTTTTTTTTTCTTTTTGAAGTTAAATAACAAAACAAAGAAATTAATATATAGAAGAATGTTTACTAAGCTTAACTGTAAAAAATGAAAGATCCAAAATCAAATTGGTATAAATTTATTTATTTATTTATTTATTGAATTCTTAGATTTTGAAAATCAAATGAAATGCTACTTCCACTTATTTCTTTCTTTAATTTTGTTATCTACTTTAAAATCAAAAAAATAAAAGTTTATTTCTTTTTTAAAAAAATTGTTTCAGAAAGTTGACTATGAATCCGTATATTTTATAAGATAGATGAAAATCATCGTAAAGAAATTAGAGAAAGTTGACTTAGGCGACTTAGTCTTAATCCTGGGTATATTATGAACTCTTGTTCACGAGGAATTTTCCTCTGATTTGCGTGGGTGAAGGTGGCCAATTCGCTGACCCAATATGCCTACTATTTTGGGGATAATAAAACAGAGTGGGGAGTTGGGAACATAATAGTACAAGATAGAATTCACTCCTTCCCTCTTTGAGGGTAAGTAGATGAGTGTTCAATCATCTATTACCCTCTTGGTTCTATAACATGAATTCTATCTTGTACTATTATGTTCCCAACTCCCCACTCTGTTTTATTATCCCCAAAATAGTAGGCATATTGGGTCAGCGAATTGGCCACCTTCACCCACGCAAATCAGAGGAAAATTCCTCGTGAACAAGAGTTCATAATATACTCAGGATTAAGACTAAGTCGCCTAAGTCAACTTTCTCTAATTTCTTTACGATGATTTTCATCTATCTTATAAAATATACGGATTCATAGTCAACTTTCTGAAACAATTTTTTTAAAAAAGAAATAAACTTTTATTTTTTTTTATTTTAAAGTAGATAACAAAATTAAAGAAAGAAATAAGTGGAAGTAGCATTTCATTTGATTTTCAAAATCTAAGAATTCAATAAATAAATAAATAAATAAATAAAAATTTTTATACCAATTTAATTTTGGATCTTTCATTTTTTACAGTTAAGCTTAGTAAACATTCTTCTATATATTAATTTCTTTGTTTTGTTATTTAACTTCAAAAAGAAAAAAAAAAACTAAGCCAATTTTAAAAAAGAAATAAATGAAAGTAGTATTCTTAAGATTTGATTTTCAAAATCTAAAAATTAAAAAAAAAAAAAGAAAAGAAAAGAAAAAAGATTAAGACCTACCAATTTAATTTATAATTTTCGATTTTTAAAATTAAATTTAATAAACACTTTTCTGCCTATTGATTTTTTTTTTGTTATTTAAATTTAAAAAATGGTTATTTTCAAATATAGAAAAATAAATAAAAATGTTTACAAAATATAGAAAATTTTAGATCTATCAATGATAGACGCTGATATATTTCTATCAGTGTCTATCAGCGTCTACCATTGATAGTTCTAAAATTTTGTTCCATCTTGTAAATATTTTCAACAATTTTACTATTTGAAATAATTTTCTTTTAAAAAAAATAAGCCAAATTTTGAAAAATAATAAATAGTTTTTAAAAATTTGTTATGGTTGAAAAGGGTAAAGGGTATTGAGAATGAGAGGAAATACATGCATGTAAGAAACAACTAAATTAGATGAAATAAATAAATAATAAAAAGTAGGGCAAAGCCAATAGATTATGAAAATACATATAAATGAATATGATCAGTTTGTTAAGACCCATAATCAAATCAAGGAGTTAAAGAATTAGAATAATTTGAATTATTTTTTTAAAGTGTTTATTATTTAAGAAAAAAATAATTTTCATTAGGCATTAAAGCATGTTTTAAGACTTTTTTTTCCTCACTTATTTGTTTTTATGATGAAGTTTGAGAAAGCTAAAATAATGTTTGAGATAAATTTTTGTTGAGTTAGAAACTTTATATTTAATGAATGGGTCTCAAAGTTTGTTATGCCTAGACGATGTATTAATTCATTAGTGTCGTTGTTAATATCCATTCATATATTACATTCATAAATCTATCCTATATATCAAAAAAATGTTTTAGGAGAAACTCTTTACCTATATATTTTTAGTAAATTTATGTGTTACACTTTACCTATGGGACTCAACCTTTCACGTGTAAATTTATGTGTTCATTTAAAGAATAATGAAGGAGATGTTTCAAATCTTCACAAAACATATTTTTTTTAAAAAAAAATTTAGGTCGAATAAGTACCATTGGTGCAAACTCTTTGAGATGAAATGCCATAATATAAACATATTATAATAAAATTTGTTAAATTATCTAACTTTTAAAAATCAATGATAATTATTAAAACAGACTATATCATATTTATTTATTGCATGCCAAACAAAAACCAATTTTTCTTTTTAAATTAGAAAAAAAAAACACTAAGTTAAACTCTATACAAAAATTATATCAATTTAAATCCTAAACTTTCGTAGATATATCAATTTTACACCATTCATTACGTTCTTTCTAGGTAAATATCGTGTGAGACATATAATTTTATCAACTAAACTCCTAAACTTTCATAAACAAATCAATTTAGACTCTCATCTAAAACTTCTTTTGAAAAGTATCCATGCATCAAGTTTAATCATCTATTTTATTAATTCAACATCTCGAAAAATCTACACACGTATAAGAATGAAATGCATCGACAATTTTCAAATGTAATCTTAATAAAGAGTTAAATAATTGATTCATTTATAATAATTTAAAAGATAAATTTTTTTAAAAAAATTATATAATTCTTACAATATTTTTGAAATCAAATCTAAAAAAAGACGATTAATCGGTAAATTTATGAAAATTCAAAATTTAAATAGGTATAATTTAAGGGATGTAAAATGAAAATTTCTCAAAAATGGACACATGTTTCTTGAATAGCTAGTCTCACGCACATATGTATAGATTTAAAAATCTTCCACGTGGTCTGTCATGCATGCATTTCCAGAAACCGGTGAGACGTGAGACTGTGAGAGTTGTAATATTTTGGATTTAATTATTCTTCTTTTGGCTTATTCTTCAAAAGAATTTGAGGAATATTCTTTTTAAATAATAATATGGATAATTTAAAATTATCATATATATAAATATATATTTATTAAATCTGTGGATTGATGATGTTTTACTTTATTTGAAAGAGAAAATAATCGTATGAAACAAAATTTAATAATTATTAAGAAAAAAAAATTAACGATTATCTATGTATTATCCTTAATATGTTTATTAATATTGAAATATATCATAAATAGTTGATCATATGTATTACTTCCATCGACAATAATGATATGATATTTTCATAAGTGACCTTCTAAACACAGTCAAAAAATCACATAATATTACTATCTAGTAGTCACTGAAAGATATGATATGAATAAGTGATTTCATTATATTCAGGGATGTCAAGCAGAACAAAAACATACATACTATAAGTAGAATATGTTAATCAGATTTCCAGAAGTGACATCGATAAAAATAGAAACCTTAAAATCTAACAACTCAAAGCATTCACACTCTTAAAAGTTAAAATAAATATTCTTAATTGTGAATATTTATGAAAAGTAACAATTTTGTCTCTTGATCTTTAGTATGTAACAATCAGGATGTGTTTGGAGCGAAGATTATGCTAAATTATGAAAGGTCTAAACTAATACAATCATTAACTTATGGTTTTGAGTCTTTTGACTAATATAACTACAAATTTTAGACTAACACATAAAAAGTTTAGGGATATATGTTATTTTTCTTTAGTACATCAAAAACTATATCAAGTGATGGATGGTAAAGAAAAGGAATTCAAATTTGGGTCAACAAAAGAAATAGTAAATTTTGAAGATTCATTTTGAAAAATAGCAAAAAAAAAAAAAAATTCAAAATTAGAAAATCGTAAAATGATTTTTTAAATTATTATTCGAGAATTTTTAAATGACCAAAATACCATTATCATATAACAATTATGCAGTAATTCAAAAAATATTAAATTTACAACTGAAAAGAACTAAGATTTTGTTAATCATTAAAAATAAAAAGAACTAAGATTTTGTTAAGGTTAAAAATTAAAAAAAAAAAAAATCAAACAAACAAAGATTTTATTAGCATTAAAAAAAATACAATAATTTTAGAACTCACAATCATAACAATCAATGTTTCATTCGAAAATTTAAAAGAGACTTTTTTTTTAATCAAACTTGAATTATAATAAAACACAGTTACACAAAAATACCTAATCATTAACCCATGGTACAAAACCTTTTGAAAAGTAACTCTGCAAAAAAGTTTAAAATTATAAAAATAAACAATCATTAAATTGAGAAATATTATCTTATCCTTAAATACTACTCCATATTTGTAGAAATCAGAAGAAAATATCGTATATTTAAACAAATGAAATATTAAGGCTATTTGATTTTTATTTTTAAAAATTAAGCTTATAAACACTACTTACATCTCCCAGTTTCATACATTGTGATCTAAATTTTGAAAACTATAAAGAGTAGTTTCTAAAAAATTGATTTTGTTTTTGAAATTCGGCTAAAAATTCAACAGTATTTAAAAAAAGAAAGATGCAAACCATTATAAAAAATGGAGAGGAAATAAACTATGATAGTGTGGAAACATAATAAATAATAAAAAGGATAACTATGAAAAAAAAATTAGATAAAGTATTATTTGAAAATAAAACAAGAAAAAAATGGATGGATCAACAAAATAAAGATGAAGGGTTCGTTTATTGGGTGAATCTCCAGTGAAGAATTGAAGCTCCAGGACGACTTACGAAGCGTTTTGAGCTAAAAATTTGATATAATATTGTTAACTCAATTATAAACAACTTTTTAGATTGAAACTTTTTAAGATGAGGCCTGAAAATCGAGTTATATAATTTTGAAGGTTGAACTAGAAATTGTTGAACAAGTAGGCAGCTGCTTGAATTGGGGCCAATGATGAAGTTTTGAATCTCCATATTAAACGACGAAGAATTTTGAGCTGAAATTTTAAGGTAATGTTGCTAACTCAATCTAAACATTTTGTAGAAGGAAGTTTCTTCAGAAGAGGGCTGGATTTTGAGTTATGAATTTTTGAAGTTGTCACAGAGGATCTGGGCATAAGCAGACCGCTGCTTAGGAAGATGCTTAGGCAGCTCAAGAGCGAGAGCGAGGGAGAGCGACGTTGAGAGCGAGAGGGAAGCTGGATGAGCGAGAGGGCGTCGGAGGAGCGAGAGGTTGGATCTCTGCTTGGGCGGGGAATCTCGCTGGTTTGCACTGGATCTCGCTGGTTTTGCGCCAAATCTCACTGGAAAGTGCCAAATCTCGCTGGGAATGGTAAATCTCGCTCATAAGGATGATCTCGCTCATATGGGTGATCTCGCTCATGATGATTTTCTCGCTAGTAATACTGATTTTGTTGATAAAAGTTCCATTAGTAAATGAACTATTTTGAGGTATTTTGCTAAGAGGCGTATGACCCGTTAAGAGGCCAACGAGCTGTGAGTCACTATGTGATGACTTACTGTTTTAATGATTTAGAAACTGTGATTTCTTGAAGATATTTCTCATGCTAAGTGTTTAAAAGAAGTGCCAAGCAACGTATTCATCAAATGGTTTCTCATGCTAAGTAAAGCATGATTTAAATATGTTATTTTGTCCAAATACTTTCAGCATGTATAAGTAACTCCATTTTTATGATGATTTGAGCACTAAGCCTTAGTGTTCAACTAAATGTTTATGACTAGTTTTATTTAAAACGCGATACCGAAGGAAATTTGAGAAGGTATCCACCCAAAAATCTCAGTACATTTCATCACTAAAAGAGAGAGGAAGTATTTTAAGTTGGTACTCATAGCCTTAAAATTATAAAGATTTATTGCAATAAGAAAAAATAAAAAGAGAAAAAGAAAATGTAATAATATATTATAAAAATAAAAATTAAAAATAATAATAAATTTTTCACATAAAAACAAAGAAAAGAAAAAGCAACAGTTCATCTCAAATATCAATTCAAACGGTTACATGTAATTCCCATTTCACACCTAATATAATATATAAATATATATTTTTGGAATAATAAATATACAACTCACTCAAATATTACTCATATATCTATATTGAATTATTTATTTTCTATGGTGAAGTAAGACTAATAAAAAGGATGTGGTTTAGGATGTATACATTTTTGTATAATTCATCGGTTTGTGATGTGACAAACTTTTTTTCCCAAAATATATTTTTGACTTTTTTTTTAAGTGATTTTGAAATGTTGAAATAGGATAAATGCAATCCATTGAACCTAAATATGACTTTTCTAATCTGAGTAATTTTCATACTGATACAACTTTTCTAATCATATGGTAAACTGTGATTGGACTATTGGGTCAGAAAGATAGGTGGAATGCAGGATGCAGTGGGGTATTTTTCATCTTTAATTACCACTAGTTACTAAAGGACAAAAATGCCCCTAGTAATTCATTTACCAAGAGAACAAAAAAACTTAGAAAAAGAAAAATAAAAATAAAAAGTTTAACCCCAAGGCTTATAAATAAACTCCATTGTTGCACCTTAAAATCAGAGTCCAGAAAGAACAAGAAGAACAAGAAAGACAGAGAGAGCCTCGATGACGAGGAAGAAAGTGAAGTTGGTTTGGATTGCAAGCGATAATGCAAGAAAATCCAGTTTCAAGAAACAAAGGCTCAGATTGTTAAAGAAAGTAAATGAACTCACCACTCTCTGCGGCGTTTTCTCCTTTGCCGTCGTCAATGGCCCCGACGAGGACCATCCCGTCATGTTGTTTTACTTTATTTGAAAGAGAGAATAATTTAATAATTATTAAGAAAAAATTAATGATTATCTGTATATTATCCTTCTATGTTTATTAATATTGATAAATAGTTGATCATATGTAATACTTTCATTGACAATAATGATATGATATTTTAATAATTGACCTTCTAAACAAGTCAAAAATGACGTAAGTTACATATCTAGTGCGTCGGTTTCAAAAGATACGATAAGAACATTGATTTCATGATATTCAGATGTCACATGCAGAACACGACATCATAGAATATGTTTAATTAAATCTTCAGAAGTGACATCGATAAAAATAGTAACCTGAAAAGCTAACAACTCAAAGCTTTCACACTCTTAAAAGTTAAAACAAATATTCTTAATCATGAATATTTATGGAAAGTAAAAATTTAGTCTCTTGATCTTTAGTATGTAACAATTTATAGTGTGTTTGGGGCGAAGACTATCCTAAGATTATAATAACTACTAAAGTAAATACTATTTTGTATTCCTCAATTAGTTACAGTCAATATTATTTCTAAACCATCATTTTCTATAGTATTTACTATTTATTATGGCTTTTACTATTTCACATTCATAGCTTTTTATTCATTGCTACAGTGTTTACTATTTCTTTCACAAATTAAAATAGTTTACACTTCAAACACATACTATTATAAATCAAGCTAATATAATCTATACCCCAAACACAAACTATTATAACTTAACTATAATAACATAGGACTATAATAATCAACTCTTTGCCCCAACGCCCCTTAGTCTATACACTTTTAAATACATAACGATTGTTCAAGATACAGATGACATCATTACAAATTTCAAAATACAAGTACTAAATTATTATAAAACAAAAAATATAGAGACAAAATCATGAGGTGTTTTCAAATAAAGAAAAATGAACCAACTTATTTACAAATATAACAACTCGTTACTATCTATCAATGATAGATCACGAGATTGATGTCCATCGTGATCTGTCGTCCATTGATAGATGTCTATTGCGATCTATCACTGATAGACAATAATATTTTGTTATACTAAAAATATTTTGAAGATATTTACCATTTAAAACAATTACCCTTAAATACATTACCCACTAAAATTTAGCAATTAAATTATTACTTTCATAATATTCACTATCGTTTAATTGAGATAAAATACCTGCCTTGAAATTCACGAAAGGAAAGAAATCATATTACAAATCTCGGTACATTTCATCAATAAAGAAGAGAAGATATTTTAACCTTTGGTACTCATAGCCTTAAAATTATAAAAGATTAATGGCAATAAGAACAAAAGAAAAAGAGAAAAAGAAAATGTAATAATAGATAATAAAAAAATTTAAAAATAATGATAATTTTTTCACATAAAAACAAAGAAAAGAAAAAAGCAATAGTTCAACCAATTGTCTCAAATATCAATGCAAACTTAACCGTAATTCCCATTTCACACCTAATATAATATATAAATATATATTTTTGAAATAATAAATTATAATAAAATTCGTTTTTAGTCAAAATGACAACTCATAATGATATAGTAATATTTAATTTTGGGTTAATTGCTATATAACTACCCCTACTATTCCAGATTTTCCTTTTGACAACTCATCTTCATTCACCAATCACAATTCCAATGTTGACTGACAAAAATATGAATTTTTATTTCAAAAATAAATTGTTTAAAGTTCTTTTTTTTTTTTTTTTTATAACTTTGTAGGGTTTGAATTTTGTATAGCTTTTGTGATATATTCTATTTCTTTTTCTTTCTTTTTTTTTCAAGTAAGGTTTGGTAGATTTAATGATTTATCTACAGGAGGTTAATTATAAGGCTACACAAATTGTGCTTATAATTAAACATCAAATTTATGGTTTGGTTAATTATGTGTTTGTTTTGGATTTTGGGCTTTGAAAATTTGTGTTGTTTCTCCCTAATTCTTTTTATAGTACTTTTCATCCATCATTAAGAAAAATTGATCCATAGCCAAACTTTGTGTCAGCTCACTTTATCGTGCTGACTATAATTTGCCAAAATGAACATAGCTTCAACTGGCATAGTGTTTGTATTATTATCCTCAAAGTGAGAGATTCGACTCCCCTACCCCACATATTGTCAACAAAAAAAGAAAACATAGTTTGTCACAAGATCAACTCTTCTCATATATACATATATACAAACTTGGGTGCATCCCGTGATGTACTCATTTTTGTAAAACTCACTCGAGTATCAACGTGTGCATGAAGATGAGTATAGTCTTGTGGCTGCACTCAAATATTACTCATATACCTATATTGAATTATTTATTTTCTATGGTGAAGTAAGACTAATAAAAAGGATGTGGTTTAGGATGTATACATTTTTGTATAGTTCATCGGTTTGTGATGTGACAAACTTTATTTCCCAAAATATATTTTTGATTTTTTTTGTTATGTGATTTTGAAATGTTGAAATAGGATAAATGCAATCCATTGAACCTAAATATGACTTTCCATGAAATAAAACATAATGAGCAATACTTGGTGATTAATATTTGGATGTATCCTATTTCTATGCATCTCACTTTCATCGCACACAATAAGAATTAAAATCTTTAAATAAAGATATAAAAAGAATTTATCACGTAACAAATTATGATAAGATAATTTGGTGGATGCACAAAGATAGATATAGACCCAGATATATCTGAGTAATTTTCATACTGATACAACTTTTCTAATCATATGGTAAACTGTGATTGGACTATTGGGTCAGAAAGATAGGTGGAATGCAGGATGCAGTGGGGTATTTTTCATCTTTAATTACCACTAGTCACTAAAGGACAAAAATGCCCCTAGTAATTCGTTTACCAAGAGAATAAAAAAACTTAGAAAAAGAAAAATAAAAATAAAAAGTTTAACCCCAAGGCTTATAAATAAACTCCATTGTTGCACCTTAAAATCAGAGTCCAGAAAGAACAAGAAGAACAAGAAAGACAGAGAGAGCCTCGATGACGAGGAAGAAAGTGAAGTTGGTTTGGATTGCCAGCGATAATGCAAGAAAAGCTAGTTTCAAGAAACGAAGGCTCGGATTGTTAAAGAAAGTAAGTGAACTCACCACTCTCTGCAGCGTTTTCGCCTTTGCCGTCGTCAATGGCCCCGACGAGGACCATCCCGTCATGTTGTTTTACTTTATTTGAAAGAGATAACAATTTAATAATTATTAAGAGAAAATTAATGATTATCTGTATATTATCCTTCTATGTTTATTAATATTGATAAATAGTTGATCATATGTAATACTTTCATTGACAATAATGATATGATATTTTAATAATTGACCTTCTAAACAAGTCAAAAATGACGTAAGTTACATATCTAGTGCGTCGGTTTCAAAAGATACGATAAGATCATTGATTTCATGATATTCAGATGTCACATGCAGAACACGACATCATACTTTAATAGAATATGTTTAATTAGATCACCAGGAGTGACATCGATAAAAATAGTAACCCGAAAAGCTAACAACTCAAAGCATTCACACTCTTAAAAGTTAAAACAAATATTCTTAATCATGAATATTTATGGAAATTAAAAATTTAGTCTCTTGATCTTTAGTATGTAACAATTTATGGTGTGTTTGGGGCGAAGACTATCCTAAGATTATAATAACTACTAAAGTAAATACTATTTTGTATTCCCCAATTAATTACAGTCAATATTATTTCTAAACCCTCATTTGCTATTGTATTTACTATTTGTTATGGCTTTTACTATTTAACATTTATATCTTTTTATTCATTGCTATAGTGTTTACTATTTCCTTCTCAAATTAAAATAGTTTACACTTCAAACACATAATATTATAACCCAAACTAATATAATCTATACCCCAAACACAAACTATTATAACTTAACTATAATAACCTAGAACTATAATAATCAACTCTTTGCCCCAAACGCCCCTTAGTCTATGCACTTTTAAATACATAACGATTGTGCAAGATACAGATGACATCATTACAAATTTCAAAATACAAGTACCAAATTATTATAAAACTAAAAATATAGAGACAAAATCATGAGGTGTTTTCAAATAAAGGAAAATGAACCAACTTATTTATAAATATAACAAAACGTTACTATCTGTCAATGATAGACTGCGAGATTGATGTCCATCGTGATCTGTCATCCATTGATATATGTCTATCGCGATCTATCACTGATAGACAGTAATATTTTGTTATACTAAAAATATTTTCAAGAGTTTTACCATTTAAAACAATTACCCTTAAGTTCATTACCCACTAAAATTTAGCAATTAAATTATTACTTTCATAAAATTCACTATCGTTTAATTGAGATAAAACCCTGCCTCTAAATTCACGAAAGGAAAGAAATCATATAACAAATCTCGATACATTTCATCACTAAAGAAGAGAAGATATTTTTAACCTTTGGTACTCATAGCCTTAAAATTATAAAAGATTAATGGCAATAAGAACAAAAGAAAAAGAGAAAAAGAAAAAAAGATTTTAAAATAGTGATAATTTTTTCACATAAAAACAAAGAAAAGAAAAAAGCAACAGTTCAACCAATTGTCTCAAATATCAATGCAAAAACTAATAAAGATTAAGACATACTAATTTAAAGCAGTGAAACAAACTATGGTTTTACTTTAATAGGTTCAGATATGATTCTAACACCAAACATTTAATAGCAATAAATGTCTTTTCTAAACCAGCCACAACTCTAAATTCTCCTCCATTTTCCACCCTTAGTTTTTGTTTCTTCTTCTTTCTTTTTTTTTTTTTCTTTTTTTTATTTTTTTTTATCTTGTTTACTTGTTTACTTTGTATAAATCTACACCCACAAAAAAAAAAATCAATTTATATTTTATTTTTTAAAATTAATAATTTGAGTTTAATAGTATTTTGGTCCAGAAGTTTTCCAACTTGACATTTTAACCTTTATTTTAATTTTTTTATATATTTTTTTGGCCTCATTTGTCTTTATTTGTTCAAGTACACACAACATACATAAACCATTCACACACCACACACAGATACACACACACCTCGATACTGACACATACATACATATACACACTACACATACATACATATTATATATACAATACATATGAATTATATCTTTCCTTTCCATTTTCAGATGGAAAGTGAACAAAATGCTATATAAACTAAAATAGCTCGAAAAATAAAAAGTATAATTTATCTTTTTTTTTTTTTTTTTTTATAAATAAGTGTATTCGATATTGTTGAATGATATTCACTCAACACCATGTAGAGGTGAAAAGATTCAAAACTTTGGCTTCTTGACCAATAGTAGGTGTTCTAACTAGGTGAGCTATTTACATGTTTAACAGATGTTCGTGGGATGAGGTGGAGGCAATGATAAGCTTCTCTAGTTTTGTCTCCATTCTCTAATTTATTCTTCATTCCACGAAAGTTTTCGTTTACTTCAATAGATTTCTTGTGAAAAATTTATGGAAATCGTGTTCTCCGCAAAGAATTGTTGGTCATTCAGTTTTGTTAATAAAAAAATTCAATGAAAATGTTTTGGATTTTTTTCCATGAAAACTCTCTATTTAAATGCTTAATTTCCGATAAAAAAAAAATCATGAACATTGTAAAAGAAACCAAATAACACTTCATAAGCATATCAAATTAGTTAGTCTCATAACATTTTTTTTTCTTTTTATGTATTATAAAATGGTGAAAACATTTTTGTCAATAGAAAGTTATCAAATATATTGTAAATAAATCAATATATGGCGAAACTAGCTATAGAATACAATACTATAGGATTAGGAATTTCTACAAATTAATTGTCTAGGGTTAAAATAGATTTATTTTATCAAATAATATATAATTAAAAAAATAATGTATTTGTAGTTTTAGCATATAATTAAGCATATGTTCTTTTTATTATTATTATTATTATTATTAAGCATATGAATATCATATTTGAACATGACAGTTTTTGTGGCTTCTCATGATTGATTATTTTGTATTTTTATAAATTTTAGTTGATATAAATATTAAAAAAATTCTTTGGTTTTTTTTTTTTAATATTCAACATCTAAAAGGTGAGATTTTGACATTTTGGTTGAGATTATATATATATATATATAAATAAATTATAGCAAAATAAATTAAAGTCAATAATAAATGATTTTTAAAAATTTGTTAAGGTTTAAAAGGGTAAAGGGTATTGATAATGAGAGAAAATATATGCATGTAAGAAACAACTAAATTAGAGGAAATAAATAAATAATAAAAAATAGGGTAAAGTCAATAGATTATGAAAATGCATATAAATGAATATGATCGGTTTGTTAAGACCCATAATCAAATCAAGGAGTTAAAGAATTAGAATGATTTGAATTATTTTTTTTAAAAGTGCTTAATGTTTAAGAAAAAATAATTTTTATTAGGTGCAAAAGCATGTTTTAAGACTTTTTTTTTCCTCACTTATTTGTTTTTATGATGAAGTTTGAGAAAGTTTAAATCATCTTTGAGATAAATTTTTGAAATAGAAGAAAAATGAGTTTGGTGAACATGAATCAACAGCATAAAAATTCTACTTTTTTTTTTTTTTAAATTTTAGAGTTGAAGATTAGAGTCCTCCACTCCACATATTATAATTATTTAAATGATTTTATAAAATTATTTTTTGTGATGAGTCATTTTAATGTTATCATCATTATAAAGTAATCAATGTGATTTTGATTTATTGGCATTTAGTTTTAAATTTGTTTATAATCTTCAACATCAACTCCAAAAAAATCTAAGAAATTAGTATTTTTTTCTCGTTCTTCTGGTCCAATCACTGACCGAAAAAATTCAATCTTCAGTTGACTAGAAATAATTAAGGCAATTGAAAGTCAAGTACATTTTCTGTTTAAATTTTGATTTTTAAGAATTAAACTTACAGAACTACTTTTATTCATTGATTTCTTTGTTTGCTTTATTTACTTTTTAGTATTGTTTTAAGAAATCAAGTCAAATTTTAAAAATTAAAACAGAAATATATATTTTTTAAAATAATTTTGTTAACAATTAAAATATTTTGTTGTTGTTGGAAAAAACTAAAACTATGATAAAGAAATTTGAAGAAAACGAGTCTAACTTTTAAAAAATTAAATAGTTATCGAACGAGGTCTAAATAACTGTGGGCTTTACCTATATACACCATTACCAAACAATCACTATTTTAAAACATACGTAATTTCGAACATTCTAAAATTTCTTCCAAACGTATTCATTAGAAAATATTCCTAATTTGTCACCAAATATAAACTTGCCAATAGTTGGGAGAAAGTGAATCTATTGAAATATTTGCTTTCCTGTTGCGCATTGGGATTGGTCTTTTGATCTCGTTCTTTGCTTTCCTCTTGTTGGAGGAGAAATTTCAGATCAACCACGGACCGCCACGTCATTTTTTTTAATTTTTTTTTTATAAATAAGTGTATTTGATATTGTTGAATGATATTCACTCAACACCATGTAGAGGTGAAAAGATTCAAAACTTTGGCTTCTTGACCAATAGTAGGTGTCCTAACTAGGTGAGCTATTCACATGTTTAACAGATGTTCGTGGGATGAGGTGGAGGCAATAATAAGCTTCTCTAGTCTTGTCTCCATTCTCTAATTTATTCTTCATTCCACGAAAGTTTTCGTTTACTTCAATAAATTTCTTGTGAAAAATTTATAAAAATCGTGTTCTCCGCAAAGAATTGTTGGCCATTCAGTTTTGTTAATA
>NW_028325946.1:0-31453 GCF_027475165.1 Benincasa hispida | reverse complement strand
AGTATTTAATGAAATGTTGAAATTGAACGTGTAAAAGCTTGAGAGCTAGGGACCAAATTGAAATAAAGTTCAAACCTTAAGGGTAAAATTGTAACATTTTGACACGAGATTAAATTGAAACTAAATTCAAAATTTAAGAATTAAATGTGTAACATCTTTTAAATTTGAGAGTCGAATAGAAATTATATCCATAGGGACCAAAAAGATATTTTTCCCAAAATTTTAAAAAAAGTTATTCTCACTTCAATTTTTTCTTTCAAGATGCCAAATTTAAAATATTATTCCTCTTCGTTTATTTCTCATTTTAAAGAAAACATTCCTAAACTATTTTCAAAATATTTTCTGACAAGTCTCTTCAAATCTGTTTTCAAAATATTTTGTTTCAAGATCACTTTCAATTTTTTTTTTGTTTCGAGGGATTTTCAAAATGACGAGAGTGATTTTGAAAATGACGAAAGTGATTTGGAAAATTTTAATCACTCCCTACTCTCTCTTAATCATCTCAGGTATGGATCAGTTTGCTAGTTTTGCACATAAATATTTAACTCATTTCTTGTTCATACTTTTCTTTTGGAAAAATAAAAAAAAAAAAAAAAAAGCTGTAGATAACTTCCTCAACGTATGTTATGATGTTTGATCCTATTATTATTTGGTACATGTTATATTCTAATGAACTATGGATTGTGTGTCATTCTTTAATTTCACTTTATATGATATATCGGTTTGTTACTTTTTTTTTTTTATATACACTAACGTCATTTTTAGGTGAATGCTTTTATATATTGTCTTACATTTTTTATTTTTTTCTTTCGTACGTTTGATTTGATTTTATTAGCCGTCTGTCTTTGTTGTCTCTCTTTCATCGATATTTATGTGAAGTTGTTTTAGTTTATTTTTCTTTCTGTATGTTAGTTTTGTACAAAATATTTAATGCATTCCTTGTTGTTGACTACTTTGGATAATTCTTGTTGACTACTTTTGGATAACACTTCTTGATAACACTTCTTTGATGGTAAGAGATGGGTTGATTTATTTTTCTATTATCAGAGCTGAATTCTATTATTGATTGTATTTTGTGTGTCATTTATTTTAGGGTTAAATGACAAATCTGCTGATAATATTTACAAGTAATAGCAAAATATCAGAGTCTATATGCGCTAGATCACGATATACCACTATCTGACAAATACTGGTCTATCCCGATCTAACATAGATAGACAGTGAAATTTTGCTATATTCGTAAATACTTTGGTTGGTTTTTGTATATTTGAAAACAAAGTTAATTATATTTATTTTTTAAAATCAAATGTAGAATTATGCTGAAAATATTAACAAATAATAGCAAAATATCACCGTCTATCTGTGATAGATCGCTATAGACTATTATCTGACAGATATTAGTTTATCGCGATCTATCGCGGTCTATCGCAGATAGACAGTGAAAATTTATTATATTTGTGAATATTTTGTTTCATTTTTCTATATTTGAAAACGCCATTTATTTTATTTATGTTTTAAATCAAATGTAGATTTTCTTTATAATTTGGGGTGAAAAAGTTATACCTTCTTTTTCTCTATCTATTTTGTGACGGTTTTAGTTTCCTCGTATTTGGTACATTAGATTTTGACGACTGCTTGTCCTATATGTTTTCTTTTTTCTTCGTGTTTTGATTTTGTTACAAGATTGTAGATTATTTTTCTGTCTTTAGTTCTAGTTTTCTTTTTTTGTGGTTTTTATTTTATTTATTTATTTGGTAAATATTTGTAGAATTAATTTTTTCTTTTTAATGGATGGTTCAATTATTTCATTCATCCTGTGCAGTTAATTTTAATTTATTTTTACTTTTTTTTTATTTTATAGGATTTATTTTGGTAAATTGTTTTTCTACTTTTGCACCATGGGTTTTTGTTTTTTTAGCTTATTTTTTTCTTTTCAATGAAATGTTCAATTTTTTCTTCTAGAATTTATTTTGATACATTGTTCTTCCTCTATTTGCACTATTGGTTCTAATTTTGTGACCCTTTCTCTATTAAATTCCACAAAAGTGTCAAAAATGATTATACTTATTTGGTCCTATTTTATTTCTTTTTGCACCAAATGTTGAATTATTTTCACGGTGGTTGGTTTAATTTGTTCTTTGTGAGACATTCTTTTAGTTTTATTTTATTTTGTACCCATTGTTAATTTTATTGCGCTCTCTCTCTTTATTGTCCCTCTTTTATCGACATTTATGTGATGTTGTTTTAGTTTATTTTGTTCGTTGTAGGTACATTACTTTTCTAATGTTGTGTTGTTTGTTCAAGTTTTAAGTATTTTTTTCTCTTTTCTAATTCATCGACTTTATGTCTCTTTTAATTTATTACTCTTTAGTTTTAGTTTTTGTATATTATTTTTGTAAACAATATTAATTTGTTAGTTTTGTAGGGAATATTTAATGCATTTCTTGGTTGACTACTTTGGATAACACTTTTTGTATGGTAAGAGAAGGGTGGTAATAGGTAACCAAGTTTTCTTCTTCTTCTTCTTCTTCTTCTTCTTCTTCTTCTTCGTCAGCGTTAATTAATCGTTTTAATTACCTTCTTCTTCTTTGTTAATCTTCTGGTTAGTTTTATTCTTCCTTGTGGTTTAGGGTTTTTTCTATTGGCCTTTTTTACATCTTCATGATCATCATCTAGAAGCTAGCAATTTGAGTGAAAGAAATGGTTAGTTTTTTTTTTAAAAAAATTTTTTTTTTTTTAAATTTTCCCCCCCCCCCTCTTTTTAATTATGGACTATTTAGTTTTCTAAATGTTGAACTAATTCTCAAATTAGGCATACCTTTGTGGAAGCCAATTGCAGGAAACAAATTAAGGAAACATCACGTATATCTATCTAGGTTTGTATGAAGTGTGCCTAATTATGTGACACAAAATTACTAGACTTGTTTATTATGATTCTAATTACTTTTAGGGCTTTCTAATTTCAGATTAAATATTATTTGCCTTTTTGGACTAAGGTGGGATTCATACACAAACAAATCCCACTTCTCAACTTTTGCTCCATCAGGTTTTTTCTATTTCATTATTCTTTTTTCAATATATTCTGGAATTTGCTCAAGTTTTGCGAGTTTCGTAAAAACTCTTCTCAAAATATTTTCTCCAGTTTTGTAAGAAGTTCTTTCTTTGAAAGTTTCAAAATCTTCTTACCAAAACATTTTCTCAAACGTTTTTCTTCCTTTTATTTCAAAAAATCTCCTTCACATGATCTTTTCAAACTTTTTTCTCAATCTTTTTTCTTTTTAACTTTTCATGTTAAAAAATTCTCCTAAAATTTTTTGGGAAAAATATCCTTCTGGTCTCTCTATGTTTTGAGTCGAGTTTCTATTTGGTCCCTATGTTTCAAAATGTTCCACATTCAGTCCTAAAGTTTTGGGTTTAGTTTCAATTTAGTCTCTAGGTTTCTAAATATTATAATTTTACCCTTAATATTTGAGTTTGTTTCAATTTGGTTTCCTAGATTTTAAGATTTTTACTTTTAACTTCGATCTTTTACTAAATACTCATTTTTTGTCTATAGTGCCTGTGTATAAAATAATTAATATAATTATAATTAATTAAGTTTCACTATTTTTCATTACATTTAAAATTAAATTTAAAATTACACTTTATAATTATTTCAAATTCATTAAGAGACGGTGACCAATGATTGGGAGTGAGTATTTAATGAAATATTGAAATTGAACGTGTAAAAGCTTGAGATCTAGAGACCAAATTGAAATAAAACTCAAATCTTAAGGGTAAAATTGTAGCATTTTAACCCGGGATTAAATTAAAACTAAATTCAAAATTTAACAATTAAATGTGTAACATTTTTTAAACTTGAGAATCAAATAGAAATTAGATCCATAGGGACCAAAAAGATATTTTTCCCAAACTAAAAAAAAAAAAGTTATTTTCACTTCAATTTTTTCTTTCAAAATCCCAAATTTAAAATATTGTTCCTCTTCGTTTATTTCTCATTTTAAAGAAAACATTCCTAAACTATTTTCAAAATATTTTCTGACTTTTGTCTCTTCAAGTTTGTTTTCAAAATATTTTGTTTCAGGATCACTTTCAATTTTTTTGTTTCAAGTGATTTTGAAAATGACGAGAGTGATTTTGAAAATGACGAAAGTGATTTTGACAATTTTAATCACTTCCTTCTCTCTCTTAGTTTCATCTCAGATATGGATCAATTTGCTAGTTTTGGACATAAATATTTAACACATTTCTTGTTCACTACTTTTCTTTTTTTTTTTTTTTTTTTTGTTTGAAAAACAAGACTATAGATAACTTCCTCAACGTATTTTATCTTATTTGATCCTGTTATTATTTGGTATATTATTTTCTATTGAACTATGGATTGTTCAATTTTTTTCTTCACTCTTTTTCTTCTATTGTGTGTCATTCTTTAATTTCACTTTATATGATATATCGGTTTGTTACTTTTTTTTATACACTAACGTCATTTTTAGGTGAATGCTTTTATATATTGTCTTACATGTTTTATTTTTTTTCTTTTGTACGTTTGATTTGATTTTATTAGCCTTCTGTCTTTGTTGTCTCTCTTTCATCGACATTTATGTGAAGTTGTTTTAGTTTATTTTGCTTTTTGTATGTTAGTTTTGTACAAAATATTTAATGCATTCCTTGTTGTTGACTACTTTGGATAACACTTCTTTGATGGTAAGAGATGGGTTGATTTATTTTTCTATTATTAGAGCTGAATTCTATTATTGATTGTATTTTGTGTGTCATTTATTTTAGGGTTAAATGACAAATCTGCTGATAATATTTACAAGTAATAGAAAAATATCAGAGTCTATATGCGCTAGATCACGATGGACCACTATCTGACAAATACTGGTCTATCACGATATAACATAGATAGACAGTGAAATTTTGCTATATTCGTAATTACTTTGGTTGGTTTTTGTATATTTGAAAACAAAATTAATTATATTTAATTTTTAAAATCAAATGTAGAATTATGCTGAAAATATTAACAAATAAAAGCAAAATATCACCGTCTATCTGTGATAGATCGCCATAGACTATTATCTGACAGATATTAGTTTATCGCGATCTATCGCGGTCTATCGCAGATAGACAGTGAAAATTTGTTATATTTGTGAATATTTTGTTTCATTTTTCTATATTTGAAAACGCCATTTATTTTATTTATGTTTTAAATCAAATGTAGATTTTCTTTATAATTTGGGGTGAAAAAGTTATACCTTCTTTTTCTCTATCTATTTTGTGACGGTTTTAGTTCCCTCGTATTTGGTAAATTAGATTTTGACGACTGCTTGTCCTATATGTTTTCTTTTTTCTTCGGTGTTTTGATTTTGTTTGACAGATTGTAGATTATTTTTCTGTCTTTAGTTCTAGTTTTGTTTTTTTGTCGTTTTTATTTTATTTATTTATTTGGTTATATTTTAGAATTAATTTTTCTTTTTAATGGATGGTTCAATTATTTCTTCATCCTGTTCAGTCCTATTTAATTTGATTTTTACTTATTTTTTATTTTATAGGATTTATTTTGGTAAATTGTTTTTCTACTTTTGCACCATGGGTTTTTCTTTTCAATGAGATGTTCAATTTTTTCTTCTAGAATTTATTTTGATACATTGTTCTTCCTCTATTTGCACTATGGGTTCTAATTTTGTGACCCTTCTCTATTAAATTCCATAAACGTGTCAAAAATGATTATACTTATTTGGTCCTATTTTATTTATTTTTGCACCAAATGTTGAATTATTTTCACGGTGGTTGGTTTAATTTGTTTTAATTTGTATTATTTTATTTTGTTACTTTATACCCATTTTTTATGCGCTCTCTCTCTTTTCTATCCCTCTTTTATCGACATTTATGTGATTGTTATTTTAGTTATTTTTTCGTTGTAGGGTACATTACTTTTCTAATGTTGTGTTGTTTGTTTCAAGTTTTATGTATTTTTTTTCACTTTCTATTTCATCGACTTTATGTCTCTTTAATTATTACTCGTTTAGTTTTAGTTTTTTATAACTATTATATTGTAACAATATATGTTATAATTTTTTTTGTAGGGAAATATTTAATGCATTTATTCTTGGTTGACTATTTTGATAACACTTTTTGTATGGTAAGAGAAGGGTGGTAATAGGTAACCAAGTTTTCTTCTTCTTCTTCTTCTTCTTCTTCTTCTTCTTCTTCTTCTTCGTCAGTGTTAATTAATCGCTTTAATTACCTTCTTCTTTTTGTTAATCTTCTGGTTAGTTTTATTCTTCCTTGTGGTTTAGGGTTTTTTCTATTGGCCTTTTTTACATCTTCATGATCATCATCTAGAAGCTAGCAATTTTAGTGAGAAATGGTTAGTTTTTAATTTTATTCCTCAATTACTTTTTAATTATGGACTAATTAGTTTTCTAATGTTGAACTAATTCTCTAATTAGGCATACTTTGTGGAAGCCAAATTGCAGAACAAATTAAGGAACATCACATATATCTAATCTAGGTTTGTATGAAGTGTGCCTAATTATGTGCACAAAATTACTAGACCTTGTTTATTATGATTCTAATTACTTTTAGGGTTGTCTAATTTCAGATTAAATATTATTGGGCTTTTTGGACCAAGGTGGGATTCATGCACAAACAAACCCCAATTCTCAACTTCTGCTACATCAGGTTTTTTTCTATTTCGTTCTTCTTTTTTCAATATATTCTGGAATTTGCTCAAGTTTTGCAAGTTTTGTATATTTTCTCAAGTTTTGGAAGAAGTTGTTTCTTTAAAAGTTTCAAAATTTTCTTACCAAAACATTTTCTCAAACGTTTTTCTTCCTTTTATTTCAAAAAGTCACCTTCAAATTATCTTTTCAAACTTTTTTCTCAAACCTTTTTCTCTTTAACTTCTCGTGTTAAAAAATTCTGCTAAAAATTTTAGGAAAAATATTCTTTTGGTCTCTATGTGTTGGGTCTAATTTCTATTTGGTCCCCATGTTTCAAAATGTTCCACATTTCGTCATAATGTTTTGGGTTTGGTTTCAATTGTGTCTCTAGGTTTCTAAATATAACAATTTTACCCTTGACATTTGAGTTTGTTTCGATTTGGTTTCTATATTTCAAGATCTTTACTTTTAACCACGATCTTTTACTAAATACTCATTTTGTTGTCCATAGTGTCTTTGTATAACATAAATTTAAAATTATTAATATAATTATAATCAATTAAGCTTCACTATTTTTCACCATATTTAAAATTTCACTCCATAGTTATTTCAAATTAATTAAGAGACAGTGACCAATGATTGGGAGTGAGTATTTAATGAAATGTTGAAATTGAACGTGTAAAATCTTAAGAGCTAGGGACCAAATTGAAATAAAGTTCAAACCTTAAGGGTAAAATTGTAACATTTTGACACGGGATTAAATTGAAACTAAATTCAAAATTTAAGAATTAAATGTGTAACATTTTTTAAACTTGAGAATCAAATAGAAATTAGATCCATAGGTACCAAAAAGATATTTTCCCCAAAATTTAAAAAAAAGATATTTTCACTTCAATTTTTTCTTTCAAGATGCCAAATTTCAAATATTATTCCTCTTCGTTTATTTCTCATTTTCAAGAAAACATTCCTAAACCATTTTCAAAATATTTTCTGACAAGTCTCTTCAAATTTGTTTTCAAAATATTTTGTTTCAAGATCACTTTCAATTTTTTTTGTTTCGAGTGATTTTCAAAATGACGAGAGTGATTTTGAAAATGACGAAAGTGATTTTGACAATTTTAGTCACCTCGCGCATCCCTACCTTTCTTGTCTTGTCTCAGTAACACATCAGTTTCTCTTTCAACTTTAATTAAATATTTAACACACGGAACGCATCACTTACTTTTCTTTTAGGAAAAAAAAAAAAAAAAAAGCGTAGATAACTTCCTCACGTATGTATGATATTTGATTCCTATTATTATTTGGTACATGTTATATTATAATGAACTATGGATTGTGTGTCATTCTTTAATTTCACTTTATATGATATATCGGTTTGTTACTTTTTTTTTTTTTTATACACTAACGTCATTTTTAGGTGAATGCTTTTATATATTGTCTTACATGTTTTATTTTTTTCTTTCGTACGTTTGATATGATTTTATTAGCCTTCTGTCTTTGTTGTCTCTCTTTCATCGACATTTATGTGAAGTTGTTTTAGTTTATTTTGCTTTTTGTATGTTAGTTTTGTACATAATATTTAATGCATTTCTTGTTGTTGACTACTTTGGATAACACTTCTTGGATGGTAAGAGATGGGTTGATTTATTTTTCTATTATCAGAACTGAATTCTATTATTGATTGTATTTTGTGTGTCATTTATTTTAGGGTTAAATGACAAATCTGCTGATAATATTTACAAGTAATAGCAAAATAATCAGAGTCTATTGCCTAGATCACGATAAGTGGACCACTATCTGACAACTACTGGTCTATCACGATCTAACATAGATAGACTGTCTAATTTTTGCTATATTCGTAAATACATTGGTTCGTTTTTTGTATATTTAAAAAAATACTTATATTTTATTTTTTAAAATCAAAAGTAGAATTATGCTGAAATATTTAACAAATAAACAAAATAATCACACCGTCTATTCTGTGATAGATCGCTATATGACTAGTATCTGACAGATTTAGTTATCGCGATCTAACGCGGTCTATGTCGCAAAAGACAGTGAAAATTTGTTATATTATGTAAATATTTGTTTCATTTTTCTATATTTGGAAACGCCATTTATTTTAATTATGTTTTAAATCAAATGTAGATTTTCTTTATAATTTGGGGTGAAAAAGTTATACCTTCTTTTTCTCTATATATTTTGTGACGGTTTTAGTTCCATCGTATTTGGTACATTAGATTTTGACGACTGCTTGTCCTATATGTTTTCTTTTTTCTTCGGTGTTTTGATTTTATTTGACAGATTGTAGATTGTTTTTCTATCTTTAGTTCTAGTTTTGTTTTTTTGTGGTTTTTATTTTCCTTTTTTTATTTTATTTATTTATTTGGTTATATTTTAGAATTAATTTTTCTTTTTAATGGATGGTTCAATTATTTCTTCATCCTGTGCAGTCTAATTTAATTTGATTTTTACTTATTTTTTATTTTATAGGATTTATTTTGGTAACTTGTTTTTCTACTTCTGCACCATGGGTTTTTGTTTTTTTAGCTTATTTTTTTCTTTTCAATGAAATGTTCAATTTTTTCTTCTAGAATTTATTTTGATACATTGTTCTTCCTCTATTTGCACTATGTGTTCTAATTTTTTGACCCTTTCTCTATTAAATTCCACAAAAGTGTCAAAAATGATTATACTTATTTGGTCCTATTTTATTTATTTTTGCACCAAATGTTGAATTATTTTCACGGTGGTTGGTTTAATTTGTTCTTTGTGAGACATTCTTTTAGTTTTATTTTATTTTGTACCCATTGTTAATTTTATTGCGCTCTCTCTCTTTATTTTCACGGTGGTTGGTTTAATTTGTTCTTTGAGAGCGAGATTCCTGGAGAGAGCGAGATTGAAGGAAAATTGGAGAGAGCGAGAATTGTAGCGAGATTTGCAGCGAGAAAGTGCGAGAGAGCGAGAGCCACACCAGCGAGAAACCTAGAGAGAGCGAGAGTCTGAGAAGAGAGCTGCGCGATCGAAGAGAGAATTGGAGAGCGAGAAACCCCAGCGAGCGATGCTAGCGAGATTGAGGCTGGCGAGAGTAGAGAGAGTGAGATCCCTCGAGAAAGCGAGATTGAAGGAAAATCGGAGAAAGCGAGAATTGTAGCGAGAAAGCTGGAAAGAGCGAGACGAAAGAGAAAATTTGAGAGCGAGAGTGGAGAGAGCGGGATTCCCAGCCAGAAAGCTAGAGAGAGCGAGATTTGGACGGAGCGAGATTTCGACAAGGCGAGAGTGGACAGAGCGAATTCCTAGCGAGAAAATTAAAGAGAGCGAGATTCTAAGAGCAGAGTGAGCGAGATTTGGATAGAAGCGTGAATTATGCGTTGAATTTGGCCACGATCTTATAGATTATCATGGAAAAACCCTAAAATTGAATACAAACAAAGAATAATGACGTAAGGGAAAACGTTAGTCAAGATTAGGTGTCTTATTGAGAGGAATCCTTCAACCCTAAGTAATTTTAAAGAAGCCACCTGTACGATGATTTGTCACACTGAGAAGAGCTGAAAACTACTATAAATAGGACCCTTTGTCGAAGATTTAACCCATTCTCAAACAAATCTCAGTAACAAAGAATCGTGTGAAAGAGTAAGTGTGAGTGAGGAAGTTCTGTGAGGCTAAAAGACAAAAGCTTGGGTAAGGTGCTGCCCAAATTTCCTTCTAGTTTAAGAAAGGAAAACTCTACTGATCAAATCATAAAGAATAATAAGGAATAATTAGATCACAGTCAAGGTAAGTAGTTTATCTTACCCTCTCTTTAAATGTACTACCAATGGTAGTGTACCTTTATTATGTTGCATGGTTATGTTAATTGTTATATTGCATTACATATTTAGAACACGTTTCTCTACAAGGGACCCCATGCATTATGTTTGTTCACGATTACGTTAAAATCAAGTTTTAATTAGGTGTAAGTTATGCTTCCAATCTAATCTTACGTTTATGTTAATGATTGATGTTGGATGCGACTCTGGCCCTACTGACTGCATGATCCGCTAATCATCAGATGGTGTTAGTTTCCGCTTAAGTCCTAATCTTCCTATCAGGGCAGAGAAATTTATGCTTCCAGGGCTGGCAGGGCATGTATGGTTGCACCCCTCCAGGCCTAATCTTACGTTATGTTTATGCTAGGGACTAGCAGGGTATGTATGGTTGCACCCCTCTAGTCCAATATTACGTTTATGCTAATGGTTGATGTTGGATGCGACTCTGGCCGTACTGACTGCATGACCTGCTAATCATCAGATGGGTTAGTTTTCACTTAGGTCCTCATCTTTCTATCAGGGGGGAGAGATTTATGTTGGAAGCATAACCGACCACCACATGTTATTATATGTTTTCGGTCCCAATCATATATTTTCATGACATGTTGCTTGTGATTGTGTATTTGGTCACTACCCTACGTGAGAACTACTTACTGGGTATATTATATACTCATCCTATATTTTTTACAGACTTTTTAGGTAAGGACACAGTGTAGATGGCAGAATTGGACATCGCTCAAATGGCCAACCATCAAACTCACTATTATAGGCACATGCATTTTGTACCACCGCGCTAATGTTTTACGGATCCTGGTGTTTTAATAAATAAACTTTTTATATAGATTTTCTATCTAATTAATAAAATTTAGATATGTTCTTTGAAATTTTCACCAAAACTCATCTCATGATAGAAAAGTCTAAGTATGCATGTCGTAGCGGTCAGATCATAATGTGTAAGGATCCGGTCGTTACAAGGGGTGTTCAAAAAACTCGATGACCTGAAAAAACTGATCGACCAAACCCAACCCATGCGGTTTAGGTTGGGTTATCAACTCATTTGGGTTAGGTTGGATTCAAATAAATGAAAATTTTATGGGTTGGGTTAGTTCATGATTTCACCTAATATAACCTAAACCAACCCGAATTTATTATTAATTGTAAAATATATTTTTTATTACTTATAACAGAATTATTTATACATATATTGATTTTATTTTTATTTCATTCCAATATTTTTTTTAATAATTTGGTCTCTATGTTTTGGGTCTAGTTTCTATTTGGTTTCCATGTTTCAAAATGTTCCACATTTAGTCCCCAAAGTTTTGGGTTTGGTTTCAATTTAGTCTCTACGTTTCAAAATATAACAATTTTACCCTTGACATTTGATTTTGTTTCAATTTGGTTCCTAGATTTCAAGATTTTTACTTTTAACCTCGATCTTTTACTAAATACTCATTTTTTTTATCTATAATGTCTGTGTATAAAATAAATTTAAAACAGTTAATATAATTATTAATTAAGTTTCACTATTTTTCATCATATTTAAAATTTCACTTCATAGTTATTTCAAATTAATTAAGAGGCAGTGACCAATGATTGAGAGTGAGTATTTAATGAAATACTGAAATTGAACATGTAAAAGCTTGAGAGCTAGGGACCAAATTGAAATAAAACTCAAATCTTAAGGGTAAAATTGTAACATTTTGACACGGATTAAATTGAAAGTAAATTCAAAATTTTAGAATTAAATATGTAACATTTTTAAACTTGAGAATCAAATAGAAATTAGATCCATAGGGACCAAAAAGATATTTTTTCCCAAATTTTTAAAAAAAGTTATTTCACTTCAATTTTTTCCTTTCAAAATCTCAAATTTAAAATATTATTCATCTTCGTTTATTTCTCTTTTTAAAATAAACATTCATAAACTATTTTAAACTTTTTTGTTTTGAGTGATTTTGAAAATGTCTAATTTTGAAAACGACGAAAGTGATTTTGACAATTTTAGTCACTCCCTTCTCTCTCTTAGTTTCATCTCAAGGATCAATTTGCTAGTTTTGCACATAAATATTTAACACATTTCTTATTCACTACTTTTTTTTTAGAAGAAAAAAAGTTGTAGATAACTTCCTCAACGTATGTTATGATATTTGATCCTATTATTATTTGGTATATGGTATTCTATTGAACTATGGATTGTGTGTCATTCTTTAATTTTATTTTATATGATATATCGTTTATTACTTTTTTTTAAACACTAACGTCATTTTTAGGTGAATGCTTTTATATATTGTCTTATATGATTTATTTTTTCTTTTGTATGTTTGATTTGATTTTATGATTGCCTTCCCTCTCTTGAAATTGATTTGATTTTATTTTTTCTTTTGTATGTTTGATTTGCCTGCCCCACCCCAATGAATATTGAAATTGAACGTGTAAAAGCTTGAGAGCTAGGGACCAAATTGAAATAAAACTCAAATCTTAAGGGTAAAATTGTAACATTTTGACACGGATTAAATTGAAAGTAAATTCAAAATTTAAGAATTAAATATGTAACATTTTTAAACTTGAGAATCAAATAGAAATTAGATCCATAGGGACCAAAAAGATATTTTTCCCAAATTTAAAAAAAAAGTTATTTCACTTCAATTTTTTCCTTTCAAAATCTCAAATTTAAAATATTATTCATCTTCGTTTATTTCTCTTTTTAAAATAAACATTCATAAACTATTTTAAAATAAACATTCATTATAAAGATAATACTATGTGTAAAAATATAGTTTATTCCTATAATTTCTAAAAGTTAAAATTTAAATATTATAATATCATAGTCAAACTTTTCATTTAAATACTACAACATTTATGGCTTAAGATAGAAAGTCTTAAATGTTAAAACAATTTAGAAATGTATTAAAGTACGAAAAGGTTGAAATGTTAGAAAATAACTAACTTTTAATACCAGAATTTTTGTAAAAACTATATAGATATAATTATATAATATACCAAGAAGAAGTAATTATTATTATATAAATAAAACTTTTATGTAAACAGAATATGAGTTAACAACAACAAGAAGAAGAAGTAATTATTATTATATAAATATAATTATATAATATATTCATTGGGGTGGGAACGAGGTCGGGGACGAGGACGGGGAATATCCCATCCCCGTCCCCGTTTAGCCAATGGGGAAATAATTATCCCATTCCTCGTCTAATCGGGATTTTCCATCCCGTTCAGGGCGTGGACCTCGCGGGGTAAATGGACATCCCTAAGGAAGAGCATTGAAAAATTCAAAATTTACTCCAAATTATCACGTTGAACTTTAAATTTCATTAAGTTAGACTCATACGATATTTACCAAATCGTGATAAAATTTCATTGATGAATTAATTGTAATGAGTATGAATAGCAAATGTAATTGCATTTTTTTTTTATCTTGTTACTGTTATGGTTAGCTCTGAAGGTCAAACAGTAATGGTATCAGTAAAAGTGTCAAAATTCATATTTTTTCCTCTGGGACAATAATCATAACGATAACGGTAACGATACAACATAATTTCTAGACACAATTGAATTGAGCACACTCCATTTGTAAATCAGTTTGCATTTTTTATTACAGATTTGAAAGTAGGCCCCATGTGTGAGTATAGATGCTTAACACAAGTAAACAAACACCAAAAGATCAAAATTTTACATTATCATTGATTTATTATCTTTTCTCTTAGGTAGACATGAACTAAGTTGTAATTAATTTATATAATTTATTTGTTGTTATTTCGTGTTCGTTACTAATTAAAAAGTTGTTAGGGTTTTTGAGGTGTCACATCCCATTACTTTCATTAAATTAGACCTAGTTTCTTAGGTTGTCCAATATTTGTACCATGTCTGCGGCATCTTTTCATTTCTTTTTTTTAATATCAATTTACCCATTATTTATTTATTTATTTCTTGATTTCCAGTTAAAAACATAATGCTCTTTTGATCTCATTTTCTATTTTTTTTTTCAATTCTTCTTTTTAATTGCATTTTAGTTTGTCAAAGTATTTGTATAATATTAAATTTACTTTTAAGAATTTGAACTTTTGGATCCATCGATGATTATTTAAAATGATATCAAAATAGAAAGTCATGTATTCAAACTCTTTAAATGTTATTTCCTCCCAAATTAATATTCAAATTTCTAGGAAGTGTTAACGTATTTTTATATTAAAATTAGTTTCACCTAGGAGCTTAAGGTTTTAGGTCAATCGGTCATCTAATAAAATTTTTCTTTTTACTTAATTTTTTAATATACATTTGCCTATTATTTTCATTTTAATTTTTTATAAAAATTAGGTAAATTATATAATTTTAATTTTGTTTTTTTAATTTTTCCAGCACATATTTTTATATATTATTTTAATTTTTTGAAATTTGCTATATATATATATATGTTCCATCTTTTACACACTTATCGTTTTGCCAATTGGCTAATGTTTGCCCTTACGTCATCATTCTTTGTTTGTATTCAATTTTAGGGTTTTTCCATGTATAATCTATAAGATCGTGGCCAAATTCAACGCATAATTCGCGCTTCTGTCCAAATCTCGCTCACTCTGCTCTTAAAATCTCGCTCTCTCCCGTTTTCTCGCTAGGAATTTACTCTGGAGCTTTTCTTGCTGAAAATCCCGCTCTCTCCACTCTCGCTCTCAAATTTTCTCTTCCGTCTCGCTCTCTCCAGCTCTCTCCAGCTTTCTCGCTCTCGCTCCCGCTCCCTCGCTCGCTCCCGTCCCGCTCTCTCCCGCTCTCGCTCGGTCTCTCGCTCTCTCCCACTCTAGCTCGCTCTCTCGCTCTCTCCCGCTCTCGCTCGCTCTCTCGCGCTCTCTTTCCCGCTCTCGCTCGCTCTCTCGCTCGCTCCCGCTCTCTTCCGCTCTCGCTCGCTCTCTCGCTCTCTCCCGCTCTCGCTCGCTCCCACTCTCCCACTCTCGCTCTCTCCCGCTCTCGCTCGCTCCCGCTCCCGCTTCCGCTCTTTCCTACTGTCTCGCTAAGAATAGCTCTCTTTACTCTCGCTCTCTCCAACTTCCTTGCTACAATTCTCGCTCTATCCAATTTTCCTCCAATCTCGCTCTCTCCAGGGATCTCGCTCTCTCTACTCTCGCCAGCCTCAATCTCGCTAGCATCGCTCGCTGGGTTTCTCGCTCTCCGATTCTTTCTTCGATCGCGCAGCTCTCTTCTCAGAATCTCGTTTTCTCCCGTTTTCTCGCTGGTGTGGCTCTCGCTCTCTCCCACTTTCTCGCTCCCGCTGGATAATGAATAAATTTCCAATTTCAAATTTATTTATTTATTATTATTTATGAAAGCTTAGAGATCAAATTGAACAAACTAAAAAATTTAAAGACTAAAATAAATATTTTGACTGTACATAGACCAAAATATTGTAAACTTGAAAAGTGACGAGGCTATTGTAAGGGAAATTTTTCATATTATTATTGATTTGAAAAGAAGTTTTGAAAACGGAACTGAAAAAAGAACAAGTTTTTGACCAAAGTCAATAATAATTAAAATTACTTGACCACCCGTTTTATTGGATCAAATTATTATTATTACATCACCACAGCACTACAGAAGAGTGCAACGGATATATGGCCGGCTTTATAAAAGGCAGAGAAGTTCCTCTTCTTCCTTCTTCGATTAAAGCAGGTAGCCGCCGACTCTTCTTCTTCTTCTTCTCCTCTTCTTCCTTCTTCAATTAAAGCAGGTAACCGACTCTTCTTCTTCTTCTTCCCCTGGTTAATTTTCTTTTTTCTTGTGATTTAGGGTTTTTTCATATCATCATCTAATGTTGAACTAATTCTCTAATTAGGTATGCTTTCTCTTCTGTCCCTTTCCCTTTTTCAGAGATGAAATTTTCCTCTGTTTGGGGATTAGAAATTATCGAGAATGTGAAATAGTAGGGTTTTAAATTACGAACCCTAGTGTTTTCCCTTTCGGTCTTTTCTGAAATTAAATTTCCCCTATGCGTTCTGTTTCTAAGCTTTACACACCAGGATGATTTTCGCCTGAATGAAATAGTAGGGGTTTTTGTTCTGTGTTTGATTGAGTGACAGATAACCGAGAAGAAACCCGGCCCCTACATGGGCCATATTTATGTAGGTAGTGGTGGGTGGGTGGGGTTATGTTGAAGTTTCTTCCCACATTACAAACCATGTCGTAGGGATCTTAGTGAAATGGAAGTGTGTAACATGGGCCATATGCAGAGTGGAGCAGACATGCGATGACTTTAAGCCAATAATTAAAAAACAGTTTAATCAACTTGGAAGAGAGGTTTAGCAGTTGAAGAAGCCAAATCCCCCACATGACCATCGAGGTAGGCGGAAAAGTTTTCCACATGGTGTCATGATGTAAGGTTTGTGTCATAATACACAAATAACTTATAAATTCTTCAGTCATAACAGAAGCACACAAAGCATGATGTAAGGTTGTTTATTTGTACCTTTACTTTTCTCCTTTTCTTTCTTTTTGATGGTTGGTTGAGTCTTTGGTTTTGAATATTAAGAATGTATGTAAAAGAATTAACAACTTGAGCCTTTTCAATTTAGTATTTACTGCTAGCTTAACATGGAATAATGTAGAAAATGTCATGTAAAGGATCAAACCAAATCAAATAGATAGGAAAAGTGGATGTTGTTGCTAACCTGGACAATTGATTCACTTTTGCTGATTTTGGATCTGAGGTTTAATGGGCAAAACAGATAGTAAGATGAAACTTATTGCATGATGATTGGGCTTCCTACTTCCATTCTAAACTTTCTGACTTTGTTTTACCTGGAAAATACTTCTCATTGAGATATAAAGATAGACGGGGGTACCTAAGTTAATATGGCGAAAAGAATGCTATTAATTTGTTCTTTGTGAGACATTCTTTTAGTTTTATTTTATTTTGTACCCATTGTTAATTTTATTGCACTCTCTCTCTTTATTGTCCTTCTTTTATCGACATTTATGTGATGTTGTTTTAGTTTATTTTGTTCGTTGTAGGTACATTACTTTTCTAATGTTGTGTTGTTTATTCAAGTTTTATGTATTTTTTCTCTTTTCTATTTCATCGACTTTATGTCTCTTTTAATTTATTACTCTTTAGTTTTAGTTTTTGTATATTATTTTTGTAAACAATATTAATTTGTTAGTTTTGTAGGGAATATTTAATGCATTTCTTGGTTGACTACTTTGGATAACACTTTTTGTATGGTAAGAGAAGGGTGGTAATAGGTACCCAAGTTTTCTTCTTCTTCTTCTTCTTCTTCTTCGTCAGTGTTAATTAATCGCTTTAATTACCTTCTTCTTCTTTGTAAATCTTCTGGTTAGTTTTATTCTTCCTTGTGGTTTAGGGTTTTTTCTATTGGCCTTTTTTACATCTCCATGATCATCATCTAGAAGCTAGCAATTTGAGTGAGAAATGGTTAGTTTTTAATTTTATTCCTCAATTACTTTTTAATTATGGACTAATTAGTTTTCTAATGTTGAACTAATTCTCTAATTAGGCATACTTTGTGGAAGCCAAATTGCAGAACAAATTAAGGAACATCACATATAACTAATCTAGGTTTGTGCGAAGTGTGCCTAATTATGTGCACGAAATTACTAGACCTTTTTTGTTATGATTCTAATTACTTTTAGGGTTCTCTAATTTCAAATTAAATATTATTGGGCTTTTTGGACCAAGGTGGGATTCATGCACAAACAAACCCCAATTCTCAACTTCTGCTACATCAGGTTTTTTTCTATTTCATTCTTCTTTTTTCAATATATTCTGGAATTTGCTCAAAAAAAAGGGTTTTGTATATTTTCCTCAAACTTTAAGAATTGTTTCTTAAAAGTTACAAAAACAATTCTTACCAAAAAACACATTTTCTCAACCGTTTTTCTTCCTTTTCTTTTATTTCAAAAAGTCCCCCTTGCAAATTATCTTTATCAAACTTTTTATCTCAACCTTATTTTCTCTTTAACTTCTCGTGTTAAAAATTCTTCCGCTAAAATTTTAGAAAAATATTCTTTTGGTCTCTAGAGGTTGGGTCTAGCAGTTTCTATATGGTCCCATGATTCAAATGTTCCACATTTCGTCATAAAGTTTTGGGTTTGGTTTCAATTGTGTCTCTAGTTTTCTAAATATAACAATTTTACCCTTGACATTTGAGTTTGTTTCGATTTGGTTTCTATATTTCAAGATCTTTACTTTTAACCACGATCTTTTACTAAATATTTTGTTGTCCATAGTGTCTTTGTATAACATAAATTTAAAATTATTAATATAATTATAATCAATTAAGCTTCACTAATTTTCACCATATTTAAAATTTCACTCCATAGTTATTTCAAATTAATTAAGAGACAGTGACCAATGATTGGGAGTGAGTATTTAATGAAATGTTGAAATTGAACGTGTAAAAGCTTGAGAGCTAGGGACCAAATTGAAATAAAGTTCAAACCTTAAGGGTAAAATTGTAACATTTTGACACGAGATTAAATTGAAACTAAATTCAAAATTTAAGAATTAAATGTGTAACATCTTTTAAACTTGAGAGTCGAATAGAAATTAGATCCATAGGGACCAAAAAGATATTTTTCCCAAAATTTAAAAAAAAGTTATTCTCACTTCAATTTTTTCTTTCAAGATGCCAAATTTAAAATATTATTCCTCTTCGTTTATTTCTCATTTTAAAGAAAACATTCCTAAACTATTTTCAAAATATTTTCTGACAAGTCTCTTCAAATTTGTTTTCAAAATAGGGATTTTCAAAATGACGAGAGTGATTTTGAAAATGACGAAAGTGATTTGGAAAATTTTAATCACTCCCTACTCTCTCTTAATCATCTCAGGTATGGATCAGTTTGCTAGTTTTGCACATAAATATTTAACACATTTCTTGTTCACTACTTTTCTTTTAGGGAAAAAAAAAAAAAAAGCTGTAGATAACTTCCTCAACGTATGTTATGATATTTGATCCTATTATTATTTGGTACATGTTATATTCTAATGAACAATGGATTGTGTGTCATTCTTTAATTTCACTTTATATCATATATCGGTTTGTTACTTTTTTTTTTTTTATACACTAACGTCATTTTTAGGTGAATGCTTTTATATATTGTCTTACATGTTTTATTTTTTTCTTTCGTACGTTTGATATGATTTTATTAGCCTTCTGTCTTTGTTGTCTCTCTTTCATCGACATTTATGTGAAGTTGTTTTAGTTTATTTTGCTTTTTGTATGTTAGTTTTGTACAAAATATTTAATGCATTTCTTGTTGTTGACTACTTTGGATAACACTACTTGGATGGTAAGAGATGGGTTGATTTATTTTTCTATTATCAGAGTTGAATTCTATTATTGATTGTATTTTGTGTGTCATTTATTTTAGGGTTAAATGACAAATCTGCTGATAATATTTACAAGTAATAGAAAAATATCAGAGTCTATATGTGCTAGATCACGATAGACCACTATCTGACAAATACTGGTCTATCACGATCTAACATAGATAGACAGTGAAATTTTGCTATATTCGTAAATACTTTGGTTGGTTTTTGTATATTAGAAAACAAAATTACAAAAATGAATATATTTAATTTAAAATCAAATGTACGAATTAAGCTGAAAATATTAACAAAATAAAAGCAAAATATCACCGTCTATCTGTGATAGATCGCCATAGACTATTATCTGACAAGATATATAGGTTATCGCGATACTTATCGCGTCTATCACAGATAGACGTGAAAATTTGTTATATTTGTAAATATTTTGTTTCATTTTTCTATATTTGAAAACGCCATTTATTTTATTCATGTTTTAAATCAAATGTAGATTTTCTGTATAATTTGGGGTGAAAAAGTTATACCTTCTTTTTCTCTATCTATTTTGTGACGGTTTTAGTTCCCTCGTATTTGGTACATTAGATTTTGACGACTGCTTGTCCTATATGTTTTCTTTTTTCTTCGGTGTTTTGATTTTGTTTGACAGATTGTAGATTATTTTTCTGTCTTTAGTTATAGTTTTGTTTTTTTGTGGTTTTTATTTTATTTATTTATTTGGTTATATTTTAGAATTAATTTTTCTTTTTAATGGATGGTTCAATTATTTCTTCATCCTGTTCAGTCCTATTTAATTTGATTTTTACTTATTTTTTATTTTATAGGATTTATTTTGGTAAATTGTTTTTCTACTTTTGCACCATGGGTTTTTCTTTTCAATGAGATGTTCAATTTTTTCTTCTAGAATTTATTTTGATACATTGTTCTTCCTCTATTTGCACTATGGGTTCTAATTTTGTGACCCTTCTCTATTAAATTCCACAAACGTGTGAAAAATGATTATACTTATTTGGTCCTATTTTATTTATTTTTGCACCAAATGTTGAATTATTTTCACGGTGGTTGGTTTAATTTGTTTTTTGTGAGACATTCTTTTAGTTTTATTTTATTTTGTACCCATTGTTAATTTTATTGCGCTCTCTCTCTTTATTGTCCCTCTTTTATCGACATTTATGTGATGTTGTTTTAGTTTATTTTGTTCGTTGTAGGTACATTACTTTTCTAATGTTGTGTTGTTTGTTCAAGTTTTATGTATTTTTTTCACTTTTCTATTTCATCGACTTTATGTCTCTTTTAATTTATTACTCTTTAGTTTTAGTTTTTGCATATTATTTTTGTAAACAGTATTAATTTGTTAGTTTTGTAGGGAATATTTAATGCATTTCTTGGTTGACTACTTTGGATAACACTTTTTGTATGGTAAGAGAAGGGTGGTAATAGGTAACCAAGTTTTCTTCTTCTTCTTCTTCTTCGTCTTCTTCTTCTTCGTCAGTGTTAATTAATCGTTTTAATTACCTTCTTCTTCTTTGTTAATCTTCTGGTTAGTTTTATTCTTCCTTGTGGTTTAGGGTTTTTTCTATTGGCCTTTTTTACATCTTCATGATCATCATCATCTAGAAGCTAGCAATTTGAGTGAGAAATGGTTAGTTATTAATTTTATTCCTCAATTACTTTTTAATTATGGACTAATTAGTTTTCTAATGTTGAACTAATTCTATAATTAGGCATACTTTGTGGAAGCCAAATTGCAGTACAAATTAAGGAACATCACATATATCTAATCTAGGTTTGTATGAAGTGTGCCTAATTATGTGCACGAAATTACTAGACCTTGTTTGTTATGATTCTAATTACTTTTAGGGTTTTCTAATTTCAGATTAAATATTATTGGGCTTTTTGGACCAAGGTGGGATTCATGCACAAACAAACCCCAATTCTCAACTTCTGTTACATCAGGTTTTTTTTCTATTTCATTCTTCTTTTTTCAATATATTCTGGAATTTGCTTAAGTTTTGCAAGTTTTGTAAAACTCTTAGTCAAAATATTTTCTCAAGTTTTGGAAGAAGTTGTTTCTTTAAAAGTTTCAAAATTTTCTTACCAAAACATTTTCTCAAACGTTTTTCTTCCTTTTATTTCAAAAAGTCATCTTCAAATTATATTTTCAAACTTTTTTCTCAAACCTTTTTCTTTTTAACTTCTCGAGTTAAAAAATTCTGCTAAAAATTTTAGGAAAAATATTCTTTTGGTCTCTATGTGTTGGGTCTAGTTTCTATTTGGTCCCCATGTTTCAAAATGTTCCACATTTCGTCATAAAGTTTTGGGTTTGGTTTCAATTTAGTCTCTAGGTTTCTAAATATAACAATTTTACCCTTGACATTTGAGTTTGTTTCAATTTGGTTTCTATATTTCAAGATTTTTACTTTTAACCACGATCTTTTACTAAATACTCATTTTGTTGTCCATAGTGTCTTTGTATAACATAAATTTAAAATTATTAATATAATTATAACTAATTAAGTTTCACTATTTCTCATCATATTTAAAATTTCACTTCATAGTTATTTCAAATTAATTAAGAGACAGTGTGACCAATGATTGGGAGTGAGTATTTAATGAAATATTGAAATTGAACGTGTAAAAGCTTGAGAGCTAAGGACCAAATTGAAATAAAGTTCAAATCTTAAGGGTAAAATTGTAACATTTTGACACGGAATTAAATTGAGACTAAATTCAAAATTTAAGAATTAAATGTGTAACATTTTTTAAACTTGAGAATCAAATAGAAATTAGATCCATAGGGACCAAAAAGATAAGTTTCCCAAAATTTTAAAAAAAGTTATTTTCACTTCAATTTTTTCTTTCAAGATGCCAAATTTAAAATATTATTCCTCTTCGTTTATTTCTCATTTTAAAGAAAACATTCCTACACTATTTTCGAAATATTTTCTGACAAGTCTCTTCAAATTTGTTTTCAAAATATTTTGTTTCAAGATCACTTTCAATTTTTTTTTGTTTTGAGGGATTTTCAAAATGACGAGAGTGATTTTGAAAATGACGAAAGTGATTTGGACAATTTTAATCACTCCCTACTCTCTCTTAATCATCTCAGGTATGGATCAGTTTGCTGTTTTGCACATAAATATTTAACTCATTTCTTGTTCACTACTTTTTCTTTTAGGGAAAAAAAAAAAAAAAAAGCTGTAGATAACTTCCTCAACATATGTTATGATATTTGATCCTATTATTATTTGGTACATGTTATATTCTAATGAACTATGGATTGTGTGTCATTCTTTAATTTCACTTTATATGATATATCGGGGTGTTACTTTTTTTTTTTTTTATACACTAACGTCATTTTTAGGTGAATGGCTTTTATATATTGTCTTACATTTTATATTTTTTTTTTTTGTACGTTTGATTTGTTTTTATTAGCGTCTGTCTTTGTTGTCTCTCTTTCATCGACATTTATGTGAAGTTGTTTTAGTTTATTTTGCTTTTTGTATGTTAGTTTTGTACAAAATATTTAATGCATTCCTTGTTGTTGACTACTTTGGATAACACTTCTTTGATGGTAAGAGATGGGTTGATTTATTTTTCTATTATCAGAGCTGAATTCTATTATTGATTGTATTTTGTGTGTCATTTATTTTAGGGTTAAATGACAAATCTGCGGATAATATTTACAAGTAATAGCAAAATATCAGAGTCTATATGCGCTAGATCACGATAGACCACTATCTGACTGTCTATCACGATCTAACATAGATAGACAGTGAAATTTTTGCTATAGTCAGTAAATACTTTGGTGGTTTTGTATATTTGAAAACAAAATTAATTAATTTATTTTTAAAATCAAATGTAGAATTATGCTGTAAATATTAACAAATAATAGCAAAAATATCCACCGTCTATCTGTGAATAGATCGCTGATAGACTATTATCTGGACAATATTAGTTTATCGCGATCTATCGCGTTCTATCGCAGATAGGACAGTGAATAAATTTGTTATATTTGTAAAAATATTTGTTTCATTTTTCTATATTTGAAAACGCCATTTATTTTATTTATGTTTTAAATCAAATGTAGATTTTCTTTATAATTTGGGGTGAAAAAGTTATACCTTCTTTTTCTATATCTATTTTGTGACGGTTTTAGTTCCCTCGTATTTGGTACATTAGATTTTGACGACTGCTTGTCCTATATGTTTTCTTTTTTCTTCGGTGTTTTGATTTTGTTTGACAGATTGTAGATTATTTTTCTGTCTTTAGTTCTAGTTTTGTTTTTTTTGTGGTTTTTATTTTTATTTAATTTTTTGGTTTTATTTTATAGGGTTGGTTTTTCTTTTAATGGATGGTTCAATATTTTTCATTCCTGTTCAGTCTATTTAATTTGATTTTTACTTATTTTTTATTTTATAGTATTTATTTTGGTAAATTGTTTTTCGACTTTTGCACCATGGGTTTTTGTTTTTTTAGCTTATTTTTTTCTTTTCAATGAAATGTTCAATTTTTTCTTCTAGAATTTATTTTGATACATTGTTCTTCCTCTATTTGCACTATGGTTCTAATTTGTGACCCTTCTCTATTAAATTTCCACAAACGTGTCAAGAATGATTATAGAGTTTGGTCCTATGTTTATTTATTTATGCACTCAAATGTTGAATTATTTTCACGGTGGTTGGTTTAATTTGTTTTTTGTTAGACATTCTTTTTAGTTTTAATTTTTTTTGTACCCATTGTTAAATTTTATTGCGCTCTCTCTTCTTTATTTGTCCCTCGTTTTATCGACATTTATGTGAAGTTGTTTTAGTTATTTTGTTTGTTGTAGGTACATTACTTTTCTAATGTTGTGTTGTTTGTTTCAAGTTTTATGTATTTTTTTCACTTCCTATTTCATCGGAATTGTATGTCTCTTTTAATTTGATTAGCTCTTTTGTTTTAGTTTTTGATATATTTTGTAAACCAACATTTAAATTGTTAGTTTTGTAGGAAATATTTAATGCATTTCTTGGTTGACTACTTTGGATAACACTTTTTGTATGGTAAGAGAAGGGTGGTAATAGGTAACCAAGTTTTCTTCTTCTTCTTCTTCTTCTTCTTCGTCAGTGTTAATTAATCGCTTTAATTACCTTCTTCTTCTTTGTGTAATCTTCGGTTAGTTTAATTTTATTTTCCTTGTGGTTTAGTGTTTTTTCTATTGCATTTTATCTTCATGATTTCATTAGAAGCTAGCAATTTGAGTGAGACATGGTTAGTTTTTTAATCAATAGACTTGATCGTTCTACTATATGGAACTTAATTAGTTTTTATATGTTGAACTATTCTATAATTAGGCATACTTTGTGGAAGCCAATTGCAGAAACAAATTAAGGAAACATCACATATATCTAATCTAGGTTTGTATGAAGTGTGCCTAATTATGTGCACGAAATTACTAGACCTTGTTTATTATGATTCTAATTACTTTTAGGGTTTTCTAATTTTAGATTAAATATTATTGGGCTTTTTGGACCAAGGTGGGATTCATGCACAAACAAACCCCAATTCTCAACTTCTGCTACATCAGGTTTTTTTCTATTTCGTTCTTCTTTTTTCAATATATTCTGGAATTTGCTCAAGTTTTGCAAGTTTTGTATATTTTCTCAAGTTTTGGAAGAAGTTGTTTCTTTAAAAGTTTCAAAATTTTCTTACCAAAACATTTTCTCAAACGTTTTTCTTCCTTTTATTTCAAAAAGTCACCTTCAAATTATCTTTTCAAACTTTTTTCTCAAACCTTTTTCTCTTTAACTTCTCGTGTTAAAAAATTCTGCTAAAAATTTTAGGAAAAATATTCTTTTGGTCTCTATGTGTTGGGTCTAATTTCTATTTGGTCCCCATGTTTCAAAATGTTCCACATTTCGTCATAATGTTTTGGGTTTGGTTTCAATTGTGTCTCTAGGTTTCTAAATATAACAATTTTACCCTTGACATTTGAGTTTGTTTCGATTTGGTTTCTATATTTCAAGATCTTTACTTTTAACCACGATCTTTTACTAAATACTCATTTTGTTGTCCATAGTGTCTTTGTATAACATAAATTTAAAATTATTAATATAATTATAATCAATTAAGCTTCACTATTTTTCACCATATTTAAAATTTTACTCCATAGTTATTTCAAATTAATTAAGAGACAGTGACCAATGATTGGGAGTGAGTATTTAATGAAATGTTGAAATTGAACGTGTAAAAGCTTGAGAGCTAGGGACCAAATTGAAATAAAGTTCAAACCTTAAGGGTAAAATTGTAACATTTTGACACGAGATTAAATTGAAACTAAATTCAAAATTTAAGAATTAAATGTGTAACATCTTTTAAACTTGAGAGTCGAATAGAAATTATATCCATAGGGACCAAAAAGATATTTTTCCCAAATTTTAAAAAAAGTTATTCTCACTTCAATTTTTTCTTTCAAGATGCCAAATTTAAAATATTATTCCTCTTCGTTTATTTCTCATTTTAAAGAAAACATTCCTAAACTATTTTCAAAATATTTTCTGACAAGTCTCTTCAAATTTGTTTTCAAAATATTTTGTTTCAAGATCACTTTCTATTTTTTTTTTTTGTTTCGAGGGATTTTCAAAATGACGAGAGTGATTTTGAAAAATGACGAAAAGTGATGTGGAAAATTTTAATCACTCCTACTCTCTCTTAATCATATCAGGTATGGATCAGTTTATTAGTAATAGACGATATATATTTAAAAATTTCTTGTTCACTCTTTTCTTTAGGGAAAAAAAAAAAAAAAGCTGTAGATAAACTTCCTCAACGTATGTTATGATGTGTGATCCTATTATTATTTGGTAATTTTTATGATCTAATGAAAAATATGGATTGTGTGTCATTCTTTAATTTCACCTTTTATATGATATATCGGGTTGTTACTTTTTTTTTATTCACTAACGTCATTTTTAGGTGAATGCTTTTTATGTTGTCCTTACATTTTTATTTTTTCTTTCGAACGTTTGATTTGATATTTTTATTAGCCGTTGTCTTTGTTGTTTTCTTTCATCGATATTTATGTGAAGTTGTTTTAGTTTATTTTTCTTTCTGTATGTTAGTTTTGTACAAAATATTTAATGCATTCCTTGTTGTTGACTACTTTGGATAACACTTCTTTGATGGTAAGAGATGGGTTGATTTATTTTTCTATTATCAGAGTTGAATTCTATTATTGATTGTATTTTGTGTGTCATTTATTTTAGGGTTAAATGACAAATCTGCTGATAATATTTACAAGTAATAGCAAAATATCAGAGTCTATATGCGCTAGATCACGATAGACCACTATGTGACAAATACTGGTCTATCAAGATCTAACATAGATAGACAGTGAAATTTTGCTATATTCGTAAATACTTCGGTTCGTTTTTGTATATTTGAAAACAAAATTTATTTTATTTATTTTTTTAAATCAAATGTAGAATTATGCTGAAAGTATTAACAAATAATAGCAAAATATCATCGTCTATCTGTGATAGATCGTGATAGAGTATTATCTGACAAATATTAGTTTATCGCGATCTATCGCGGTCTATCGCAGATAGACAGTGAAAATTTGTTATATTTGTAAATATTTTGTTTCATTTTTCTATATTTGAAAAACGCCCATTTATTTTATCATGTTTTAAAATCAAATGTAGAATTTTCTTTATATTTGGGGTGAAAAGTTATACACCTTCTTTTACTCTATCTCCTATTTTGTGACGGTTTTTGTTCCCTCGTATTTGGTAATTAGGATTTTGACGATGCTTGTCCTATATGTTTTCTTTTTTCTTCGGTGTTGTGATTTTGTTTGACAGATTGTTAGATTATTTTTCTGTCTTTAGTTCTAGTTTTCTTTTTTTGTGGTTTTTATTTTATTTATTTATTTGGTTATATTTTAGAATTAATTTTTCTTTTTAATGGATGGTTCAATTATTTCTTCATCCTGTGCAGTCCTATTTAATTTGATTTTTACTTATTTTTTATTTTATAGGATTTATTTTGGTAAATTGTTTTTCTACTTTTGCACCATGGGTTTTTGTTTTTTTAGCTTATTTTTTTCTTTTCAATGAAATGTTCAATTTTTTCTTCTAGAATTTATTTTGATACATTGTTCTTCCTCTATTTGCACTATGGGTTCTAATTTTGTGACCCTTTCTCTATTAAATTCCACAAACGTGTCAAAAATGATTATACTTATTTGGTCCTATTTTATTTATTTTTGCACCAAATGTTGAATTATTTTCACGGTGGTTGGTTTAATTTGTTTTTTGTGAGACATTCTTTTAGTTTTATTTTATTTTGTACCCATTGTTAATTTTATTGCGCTCTCTCTCTTTTTTTTCCCTCTTTTATGACATTTAAGTGACTGTTATTTTAGTTATTTTGTTCGTTGGAAGTAACTTACTTTTCTATGTTGTGTGTTTGTGTTTGTTCAAGTTTTATGTATTTTTTTCACTTTTTCTATTTATCGCTTTATTGTCTCTTTTAATGTATTAATCTTTAGTTTTAGTTTTTGTATATTATTTTTGTAAACAATATTAATTTGTTAGTTTTGTAAGGAATATTTAATGCATTTCTTGGTTGACTACTTTGGATAACACTTTTTGTATGGTAAGAGAAGGGTGGTAATAGGTAACCAAGTTTTCTTCTTCTTCTTCTTCTTCTTCTTCTTCTTCTTCTTCTTCGTCAGTGTTAATTAATCGCTTTAATTACCTTCTTCTTCTTTGTTAATCTTCTGGTTAGTTTTATTCTTCCTTGTGGTTTAGGGTTTTTTATATTGGCCTTTTTTACATCTTCATGATCATCATCTAGAAGCTAGCAATTTGAGTGAGAAATGGTTAGTTTTTAATTTTATTCCTCAATTACTTTTTAATTATGGACTAATTAGTTTTCTAATGTTGAACTAATTCTATAATTAGGCATACTTTGTGGAAGCCAAATTGCAGAACAAATTAAGGAACATCACATATATCTAATCTAGGTTTGTATGAAGTGTGCCTAATTATGTGCACGAAATTACTAGACCTTGTTTATTATGATTCTAAATTACTTTTGGGATTTCTAATTTCAGATTAAATATTATTGGGCTTTTGGACCAAGGTGGGAGGGATTCATGCACCAAACAAACCCCAATTCTCAACTTTGCTACATCAAGGTTTTTTTCTTTTTCTGTTCTTCTTTTTTCAAATATATTTGGAATTTGCTCAAGTTTTGCAAGTTTCGTAAAAACTGTTAGTCAAAATATTTTCTCAAGTTTTGGAAGAAGTTGTTTCTTTAAAAGTTTCAAAATTTTCTTACCAAAACATTTTCTCAAACGTTTTTCTTCCTTTTATTTCAAAAATTCCCTTCAAATTATCTTTTCAAACTTTTTTCTCAAACCTTTTTCTCTCTAACTTCTCGTGTTAAAAAATTCTGCTAAAAATTTTAGGAAAAATATTCTTTTGGTCTCTATGTGTTGGGTCTAGTTTCTATTTGGTCCCCATGTTTCAAAATGTTCCACATTTCGTCATAAAGTTTTGGGTTTGGTTTCAATTGTGTCTCTAGGTTTCTAAATATAACAATTTTACCCTTGACATTTAAGTTTGTTTCGATTTGGTTTCTATATTTCAAGATCTTTACTTTTAACCACGATCTTTTACTAAATACTCATTTTGTTGTCCATAGTGTCTTTGTATAACATAAATTTAAAATTATTAATATAATTATAATCAATTAAGCTTCACTATTTTACACCATATTTAAAATTTCACTCCATAGTTATTTCAAATTAATTAAGAGACAGTGACCAATGATTGGGAGTGAGTATTTAATGAAATGTTGAAATTGAACGTGTAAAAGCTTGAGAGCTAGGGACCAAATTGAAATAAAGTTCAAACCTTAAGGGTAATATTGTAACATTTTGACACGGGATTAAATTGAAACTAAATTCAAAATTTAAGAATTAAATGTGTAACATTTTTTAAACTTGAGAATCAAATAGAAATTAGATCCATAGGTACCAAAAAGATATTTTCCCCAAAATTTTTTAAAAAGATATTTTCACTTCAATTTTTTCTTTCAAGATGCCAAATTTCAAATATTATTCCTCTTCGTTTATTTCTCATTTTCAAGAAAACATTACCATTTTCAAAATATTTTCTGACAAGTCTCTTCAAATTTGTTTTCAAAATATTTTGTTTCAAGATCACTTTCAATTTTTTTTTGTTTCGAGTGATTTTCAAAATGACGAGAGTGATTTTGAAAATGACGAAAGTGATTTTGACAATTTTAGACACTCCCTTCTCTCTCTTAATCATCTCAGGTATGGATCAATTTGCTAGTTTTGCACATAAATGTTGAACACATTTCTTGTTCACTACTTTTCTTTTAGAAAAAAAAAAAATAAAGGGTGTAGATAACTTCCTCAACGTATGTTATGATATTTGATCCTATTATTATTTGGTATATGTTATATTCTAATGAACTATGGATTGTGCGATTCTTCACTTTATACGATATATCGGTTTGTTACTTTTTTTTATACACTAACGTCATTTTTAGGTGAATGCTTTTATATATTGTCTTACATGTTTTATTTTTTTTCTTTTGTACGTTTGATTTGATTTTATTAGCCTTCTCTCTTTGTTGTCTCTCTTTCATCGACATTTATGTGATGTTGTTTTAGTTTATTTTGTTTTTTGTATGTTAGTTTTGTACAAAATATTTAATGCATTTCTTGTTGACTACTTTGGATAACACTTCTTGGATGGTAAGAGAAGGCTTGATTTATTTTTCTATTATCAGAGCTGAAATCTATTATTGATTGTATTTTGTGTGTCATTTATTTTAGGGTTAAATGACAAATCTGCTGATAATATTTATAAGTAATAGCAAAATATCACAGTCTATATGCGCAAGATCACGATAGATCACTATCTGACAAATACTGGTCTATCACGATCTAACATAGATAGACAGTGAATTTTCCTATATTCGTAAATACTTCCGTTTGTTTTTGTATATTTGAGAACAAAATTTATTTTATTTATTTTTTTAAAATCAAATGTAGAATTATCCTGAAAAATATTAACAAATAATAGCAAAATATCACCGTCTATCTGTGATGGATTGCGATAGACTATTATTTGACAGATATTAGTTTATCGCGATCTATCGTAGATAGACAGTGAAATTTTGTTCTATTTGTAAATATTTTGTTTCATTTTTCTATATTTGAAAACGCCATTTATTTTATTTATGTTTTAAATCAAAACTAGATTTTCTTTATAATTTGGGGTGAAAAAGTTATACCTTCTTTTGCTCTATCTATTTTGTGACGGTTATAGTTCCATCGTATTTGGTACATTAGATTTTGACGAATGCTTGTCCTATATGTTTTCTTTTTTCTTCGATGTTTTGATTTTATTTGACAGATTGTAGATTGTTTTTCTGTCTTTAGTTCTAGTTTTGTTTTTTTGTGGTTTTTATTTTCCTTTTTTTTTTTATTTGGTTATATTTTAGAATTCATCTTTCTTTTTAATTAATGGTTCAATTATTTCTTCATCCTCTGTTGTCTAATTTAATTTGATTTTTACTTATTTTTTATTTTATAG
>NW_028325945.1:0-1942 GCF_027475165.1 Benincasa hispida | reverse complement strand
CAAAGCTTTGGAAGTTTATGCAATTTTGGCTACTTTTTTTTTTTTTTTTTTTTTGAATATATATATATATATATAAAGAACTTTGGTTCAATTTCAACTTTTTTTCCTCTTTTATTTGTTTATTACTTTTAGCATTACAAGACATCATGAATATTCCATCAACTTTTTTCCCTTAATTTAAACATTTGATTCCCAATCTACACATAATTTTAAACAAAACCCATGTTTTATCCTTTCAAATTGTTTGAGAAAAATAGGAAAAATGAGGAAATTCACATCAACTTGTCTGCGAGCTTCGATTAATGAACTAAAAACAAACAACGAAAAGCAAAATTAATTTAGCTACCAAGAAAATAGTTTCGCTTTCTTTAAGTGGTTCTCACAAGTACTAATAAAAACAATTATTGAAATCTATTATAGGCACTTTTAGATCAAATTAAAAGCTGCTGTCAAAGTTTAGAAGCAATCAAACTACAAGAATGGTGAGACAAATTAAAGCCACACCCTAATGCTTAGATGAATTTGAAGGGAAATACTTACCCTTCTTGACATCGCGGCATCAGTCAGACTCTCATTTTGATAAATGGGACATGTTAAATACAATTTTCAATTTAGATGAGTTGACATTTAGTCTAATTAGCTAAATCCTATCCTGAAATCTTAATACGATTGTCTTAAGTCAAACTTTATATATAAATACATCATTAAGACCGTGTTGTCTAACAAAATTCATATTGTTAATTTTTTTTTTTTTTTTAAAATACAATTGAGAATAAGGAGATTCAAACAATTGAGTTATGATCACTTTGACTCATATTATTAATTAGTAGCATGTACAACACCTTTCGATTTCATTGTCAATTTGTCATTTGTATTATTTAGTCACGTCACTATTTTTCTTATTCTGTAGAAATAGAATCCATCACAACATGCCATCGAAAATAAAAATAAAAAAGGTAAGAAAAAAAAAATAAAGTTATATCCACACCACACACACATATTATATATAATATATTATATATATATATATATATATAATATATATATATATATATCCATAGAACAATTATTTTGAGTGAAAAGGAGAAGGAAAAAACTACCATAAAGGGCGGGGCAGGACATGCATGCAGAGGCTTTAACTTTTGGGCATTGAAAAGATGTGGCCAATCAAAGCTTAAAACTTTGAGTTAGGTCTCTTTCTCCATCACCTTATTAAATCCCCAAACGTGAATTGTAACAGTTAAAGTTTCTTTTTTTTTTTAATAAATTTTCTTCCATATTCACTACTTTGATCAGTGAGTTGACTCGATACACTCCACAAGAGGACCCAAATATATCTCATCAACAAACCCCCAATAATTGCTTCCATTTTTGTTTTTCAAGTTCAACAGAACTTAAGGGTGAATCGAATCTTTGATAGATGGATGATATATGTTTTTATAACTAGTTGTTAGGGATAGATTTAGACTAAAAAAATATAATTAATTTTGGAGTTCGTAAACTATCCAATCAAGAAAATGGTAAAACTCAAGCCAAAAAAGTACACCTGTAGGGCCCAATTAATCATAGGGGAGAGGGATATTCTGCTCTTGTTAATTATAGATGTCGAAACTTGAAAAATTGTTGTGCCACGGAATAGCCACTGTCTTGAAAGCAATTTTGACACAACGTAGGTGACAATCGCTATTGCCGGTTGCTCCCCAAGATTAACACAGCTTCCAATCAGGCGTGCACTTGCTAGAAAAAGGATTGGAATTAAGAAGAACAAAGCTCATAACAAATAAAAAGAAGATCAAAAATAAGAAAGCATAGAGCAGATCGATTAAGAATATCTCCTTACAGATCTACTTCTGATTTACAGAGGAGAGTACAAAACGACTAAGCATATAACGTCGGGCAAAACAAAACCGCTCATTTAATATTCAAACGTTTAAACCAAACG
>NW_028325944.1:0-1537 GCF_027475165.1 Benincasa hispida | reverse complement strand
ATTGAGTGGGGAGCTGGAAACATAATAATACAGCTCCTTCCCAACTATAGGGTAAATAAATGAGTATTATCTTAAATGGTGTTCTCAGAACTTGAACAAAGGACACTATCCTCTCATTGGCTCGATAGGGGTTTTTGTTTAATGATTGAACCATAAACAGGTTGTTCATTGGAGGAGCACTTGTACTTAAAGATATACAGGTAACCCAAGGGTAAAATGATAATTTTGACCCAGCTGATAATAAGAACACTCGTGAAGAACTAACTTGATATTATTGATTTATATCTGTGGACACAAAAATATATCTCAATGAGAAGATTGCAGTTGTGGTTCTTTAGTGGACTGTACGCACAGTTAATGAATATTGGGTTAATGAGTTTAACTAATTAATCTCATATCATTGGAGCTTCTTATTTGTAGGCTCATGGGATCCTTTTCCTAGCTCGTAAAGGGTATTGAGGTAATCATGTCTTGAATAGAGTATGAAATGTTCAAATTCACTTAGGAAAATATATAATATATAATGATAAATTATAATATAAAGTTTATGCTTTAATTAAACTCTAATTTTAGATATGATTTAAAATTAATTTATAAGAGAATTAAATATTTGAAGGAGTTCAAATATTAATTTAATATGAATTGGATTCATATAAAAACTACAAGTTAATATTAATGCGTATCATATGCACATTAAAATTATAGGTTATGAGAGAAATATAACTGAATATGATTCAAATGTAGGCTAAATTGAATATTTGATAATTAATTAATTTGATTTAATTTAATTTAATTAATTCTATAGGTTATGTGAGATATATTCATTTAAATATGATTTAAATAGATCTATGAATTAAATTGGATTTAATTAATTATTAATTTAGTTATTTACTAATTATCTATTTATTTATTTTATTAAATTAAATAACAATAACTCTCATACGTGGGAGTTATTAAAAGAATGTGGATCACTACCCACGTTAGGATCTCATGCCTAAAAAGATCTGGAGAAGGAAGAAATTTTTTTAGAGAAAGTTATTGGTGAAGAAAAAAAGCTCTCTAAAATTCTCTCAAGAAAATCACAGTATTCTGGTATTTTTCTTTTCCCCAATTTGAGATTGGTTCCCACAAACCATTAACCCCAATTTCTTAGAGAATAGGGAGGTTCCCAATTGGTGGTGCTCATGCATTCCATTCCAAGGAGAATTGGTCCTTTCATCCGAGTCATCAATTAACGTAAGTGTCATTTTTCCATTCTTATAAATTAAAATCCCAAATGTAAAACATGTTTAACCTAATTTTTATAGTAGGTTGAGTTTTCTTTTTCCTTTGTGTTATTTTGTATGTGTTAACAATGTATTGTTATTTTAGATTCTATTAAATTTTGAGTTGGGTCTTGGTTCTTTCATTACATTAGGGCTTTTATCCTTACAATTGGTATCAGAGTAACTCGTATAATTAATTTAGAAATTTTAAATTTTGCATTGGTGTGATGGGTTGAATTGCATACTGAAATGTGGTTTGCTAATGAATGTTT
>NW_028325943.1:0-12666 GCF_027475165.1 Benincasa hispida | reverse complement strand
GTTCAAATCATTAAAATCCCATTCAAAAGTTAAAGAAAGAAAGAAAGAAAAAAGGCCAACATATATGTTATTACAAGCAGTAAAAAACAAAATTAGTTACACAAGCTGTCTATAAATACATTTGTAATCTACTTGTACATTCAAGAGAGAAAAAATAGATTGAGAGATAGATAGCTACAGAAAACAGAAACTCATCTTATAATACACTTTGTAGCTCCCTGATAAGCAATTATCAGCTTCTACCGTGGATGTAGGCTTCCTTTGACCGAACCATGTAAATTCTTGGTGTTCCTTCCTCTTCCCTTCATCTTCTTTACTTTCTTGATCGCAGACTTCAGCTCTTCATCGTTTAAAAGAAATTTCGGCAACATTTTCCCTCTGCTTTTCTTTTTCTATCGGTTTTGTCTGCAAGAAAGAAGATTAGGATTAGTTACTAAAGTTCTTTAATTTCTCTGAGTGCTTAAAGTAGATCAGGGCCATTAACGTGTAGGATGAAGATTATTCTTCACGAGGATTGTGCTTTTAGCACATAGTTTTTTGTTTCCGCTCAAATCAACCAGTGATATTGCTTTTGTTTCGGGCCAGTGTTTCTATTTGGAAAGCCCAAATAGTTTTTCAGTCCGTTTTAGTTTTCAAGCCCATCAATTGCAACAATATATGTATTGGAACTTCCTACCATGAACACTAACGATATATACTCTACTTTGCTCGACATTACTTTGGTCCAAAAACTAAGTTAAGCTTATAGGAATCGAGATGAACCCATTGCTCAGAGTCTCACATCAACATCGGCAACAATAACAAAACTATTTAAACTCTAAAGTAAAATTAAGCACACCCTTTGTAATATCAAATGTGCTAATACTTGTAAATATGTAAACATAGCTCCAAAATTTTGAAGTAAAGAATCAGTAATGGTACGATAACAAGTATTATTGTAATGTGTGATTGTAACTAATTCAAGGATAGTTTGTGTAATTTTTCGTAAAGTATATGCTAACACTAGTTGATTGGTGATAACAAATGTTTAGTTATGTGAACTTCTAAAGCATAAATACTAATACCTTCAAATCATTTTAATTTAGCTTAAGGAAGAATTAGAATTGAACTACCTTATCATCAATACTAAAATATAAAATAATTTATTGAAAAATTCTTATAAATAGAAAAATCTAAAAAAATATTTATACTTTATAGTAAAAAGTTTCAAAAGTTGTATTTAAAAAGACCCATGGATATGATTTTAATTTTAGAGGAAGTTGTGAAAGACAAATATGATATCTAGGGCTAAAATTTGTGCTTGGAAGATTATTCATGATATTATCCTTAACCAGGCCAATAGTCCAATATTAAGAAGAAATCATGATAGAAGCAAAGCGCTCAAAGAGATTTTTTTTTTCTTTTGGTTATGCATTTGGCTATTTTTACAAAGAAAAAGGTGAGCTATTTTTCAAAATCACTACTCCTATTTGGCTATCTATTTGTTTACCCTAGATATTATCATTCCTAATACTAAAACTAACATATAAGACTTAAGAATAAAAGGAAATATTTCAAATTCCATTTTAAGACATCTAAATTTACACATATATTTCATTTTCGTATTTTCGATCTTACACTATTTGTTTCTATATTTCACACAAAATTAGTTTAGAACACAAGCCCTTATATTTTTCTTTTTTATAAATGTAAGAACAAGTTAAAATAAACTTAAATGGATTTTTACGTAAAAATTTGTTGGTCCCTAAGTTTTAGGTATAGCTTTCGATTGGACTTTAGGTTTCAAAATGTTACCCTTTAATCTTTAAATTTTAGGTTTGATTTCAATTTAATCATTAAGTTTCAAAATATTACAATTTTATTCTTAAAATTTGAATTTTGTTTTAATTTGATACAATGGATTCTAAGTTTTACACTTTTAACCTCGATTTCTCAATAAATACTCACTTTAGTTTTAATGTCGAGGTCTATTAATTAATTTAAAATAGTTATTTAGTGAAATTTTAAAATCAATTTTAATAGTAATGGAAAAAGTAGTGAAACTTAATTGATTATAATTCTTTTAATATTTTAAAATTAACTAACAAACATTTAATACTAAAGATTGAAGTGAATATGTATTTTGAAACCTCGATACCGAATTGAACAAAAATCCAACTCAAACCTCAATGATAAAATTGTAATATCTAATGCCTAAATTGAAATCAAACTCAAAATTTGAGAAATAAAAGTGTAACATTTTAAAATTTATGGATCAAATAGAAACTAGATTCAAAACATAAGGACCAAAAAGTATTTTTTTTTCCCATAATTATAGGTAGAAAATTTGAAGAACATTTTTAAATATAGAAAAATAAAACAAAATATTTACAAAATATAGTAAAATTTTAAAACTATTAATGATAGACATTGCTAGACTTCTATCAGTGTCTATCAGTGATAATGATCAATTTATAAAAGAAGTCTATCAGTGTCTATCATTGATAGTTTTAAAATTTTGTTATATCTTGTAAATATTTTCAACAATTTTACCATTTCAAATCATTTTTCAAATTTGAAAGTAGGTATTAAGAATAAAACTAAAACTTTAATGAGATAGGTAAACAAAGAAAATATCATAAAGGTAAAAGATTTAATTCTCAGTTTGCCGTCATAAAACCTACCCCACCAAACAGCTTTGCCATGGCTTTAAATGTAGGTGATGAATCTTCAATAATGCATTAAATGCATACCTTTTAGTTTCTCAACAAAAGTAGATATTCTTTCTCCCCATCACTTTGGCTTTCCTTTTCCTTTTTTCTTTTTCCTTTTCAAACTTTGACTCATTTCAATGTGAAATATCTTTGGCCAAAGTCCTTAGTCAGTTTATGTGCAGTCCATGTTTTTTGTTGGGTCAATTTTGCTTTGGAATTATCTTTCCCATGCACTTTCTTTCAAGAAAATAGGTACCGTTTTTTCTTAATTGAATGATCTAATGGAAAATGTTTATACGTCCTTAAATACATAAAAAACAACTCAACAACCAAAATCTACTCCTCCTCGAAAAGAAGGCATAAAACAAAAGATGGAAAGATATGTTTTTAGATTCCTAGATGACCTCGAAGAAAATGTCAAAGTAACTAAATTATGACCGGCATTGTTTTCCTTGTTGGAAAAAACCTCTTACCGCTTATCGCAAGTATAAACTAAAAAATAATTGATAAATTAAAAGAAAACAATAAAACTAGTAAACACAAGAATTTACGTAGAAAACTCTAAATTCGAAGATTAACTACAACCCACATAAAAAAAAAACCACTATATAAAAAATTATTATGATCACACAGAATTCTATCTCTGATCCCAATAACATTCTTTCAAAGCTTTTGTACCACTCACATTTTTTTCTCAACACTCAAACTAGAAAATACATAAAAAGAAATCAAACTAGAATTAGTACATTAAATTTAAAGTATCTCTAACTTAAACAATTTAAAATGAAAGCCACATGCTCTGTTGTCCCAGATGACTATGATCTTTACGTTCACAATCACAAATTACTCAGATTTAGTAGTCAGGTACATTCAAGAGTTAGGGGAGGCTGTATGCTTGAGGCTTGAAACTCTTCTGTCGTTTACCTTATGGTAGCTCAATCGTGTAGATGAAGCTCCAAGAACTAAACGATAGTTCAATTGTATAAACGATCGGACGAAACGCTAGACGATCGTGTAGACGACAGTTGACTAGAGTTAAACGATCGTATAGACAACAGTTGAAGAGCTAGATGATTGATTGGACGTGGAGCTAAACGATCGAGTACACGATGCGATAGGAACTACACGATCGTGTAAACGATACTTTAGTAAATGCTAAAAGATTGTAGAGTTAGAAAGAAAGAACATAGGAGTTTAAGTGGTTCGACCAAAGGCTTACGTCCACTGTGCAAATTGGGAAGGTCTCTTTTATTACTTCTTCTTCAAAGTTATTGCAGAACGAATGTCTTACTCTCTCTCGTTTTATTTTCTATATCATTCTCACATTCATTTTTCTTTATATATACAGGCGCAATGGTCAACGATAAAGCTTTGGTGGTTACAACACATAACAGAAAGAAGTCGACAACGATTCAATTGCCTGCAACGATGTTTTTCTTGTTTTTGATTCTTTCTATAACAATCTCCACCATTGTAATCATCCAGAGTACCTTTCCCTCTTTGCTTGATGAGTTGAATTGAGCTAACCTTTTTCAGGTAACTCGAACCCCAGAAGATCCAAGCATCGATCAAGCTTGTTTAATGGAACTGTTTTGGTTAGCATATCAACTGCATTGTCTGAGGTATGAATCTTCACTACCACAACTTCCCCTTTCTCAATCTCATGTCTGATGAAATGATATTTAATATCAATGTGCTTGGTTCTGCTGTAAAACTGTTGGTTTTTAGATATGTAGATTGAGCTTTGGTTATCACGATATATTCTAACCTTTATTTATGTTATGCTGAAATCGTTTAGTAAACCTTTTAGCCACAAACCTTCCTTCACAGCCTCAGACAGTGCAATGAACTCAGCCTCTGTTGTGGAAAGGGCCACAACAGGCTACAAACTAGCTTTCTAGTTTATCAAATTGTTCCCCCATAGGAAAATATAGCCTGATAAGAACGCCTTCTGTCCAAATCCTCTGCATAATCTGCATCTACATAACTATACACTTCATCATTGGATGGCTCATTTTGTCTATATAAGGCCCTTACATCCTTTAATAAACATAAATACCTCAGTATCCACTTGATTGCTTCCCAATGTCGTTTACCAGGGTTTGCCATGTATCTACTGACTATACTTGTTGCATAGGACAGATCTAGTCTGGTAGAAGTCATAAGGTACATCAAAGATCTCATTGCTTGGGAATAGGGAATAGCCTTCATATAGTTTTACTTTTTAGACTATTTGAAGCTGAAAGCTTGAAATTAGGTGTAAGAGAAGTGCCAACTAGTTTAGCACTCTCCATTTTGAACCTTTGCAATATTTTTGAACAATATTCTGACTAACTAACTTGCAATCTACCCTGTTTTCTGTCTCTCTCAATCTCAATGCCCAGAATCCTTATTGATTCCCCTAGGTCTTTCATATCAAACTCTTTCTTAAGAAGCATTTTAACTTGCCGCAACTCTTCTTTGGAACTCCCAGCCAGCAGCATGTCATCTACGTAAAGAAGTAGATAGACCGGTTCCTTGAAGCTACTAGAGTTTGTATAAACACACCAATCATATGAGCTTCTCTTGAACCCCATCTTGGATATCACTTCATCAAACCTCTCATACGAACATCTCGGTGACTGTTTGAGGCCATATATAGACTTATTCAACAAACATACCAAGGCTTTTTCTCCCCTTTTCACATAACCTTAAGGTTGCATCATGTAAATGATCTCATTCAACAACCCATGTAGAAAGGTTGTCTTTACATCCAATTGGTCTAATTTCAAGTCATTTTGCACAACTAAGAAAAGGAGTAGCCTAATAGATGTATGTTTAACCATTGGAGAAAAGACCTTAATGTAGTCAATACCTTCTTTTTGAGTGAATCCCTTAGCAACTAACCTTGCCTTGAACTTAGACTTTTGTACACCTGGAATCTCTTCTTTAAATTTGTAAATCCACTTATATGAGATAAGTTTGTACCCTTTTGGCAAAGGTACTATTCTTCAAGTGTCATTTTGTTGAGGGACTTCATTTCATCATTCATTGCCTCAATCCACTATGTAAAATCCAGACCCTAATTACTTCAAATAAGAGTAAGTAATGTGATGTCTTCTAATGAGCTAAATGAAGCCATGTCTTAGGAAGGGTAGAAGATGTAAGCTAGAAGAAATAGACTCTTGGGTAGCTAAGTGTAAAAGTAGGACAAAACTTGACTAGGCTAAGAAAGGTCATGTTTGATGGTGGAATACATAATAAGCATATGAATGAGACCATGTCATCTAATGAGGTATGGTGCTGAAGTAATATTGTGAGTGAAGTTAGCAAAAGAAAATTTGCTAAATCCTAGCCCTTCATCACCAATAGTGGGCCAGGTGGCACAAGGAGGGTTCATGTTGGATTTTGGGTGGAAGCAAGAAGGTCGAGTTCATTAGGTCGGTTTGGACACACTACTTAGGCTATTTGTGTAATTCCAGTGGCATTCGAAAGCTCCATGTGTCTATTTTCTGTGGCTGGGCTGCTGGAAGTAAAACTCACCAGAATAAGGCTGAAGAGGCAAAATAAAGACGAAGGGTTTGTTTCTCGGGTGAATCTAGGCCATCAGTGAAGAGTTGAAGCTCCAAGATGAATTACGAAGCGTTTTAAGCTAAAAATTTGAGAAATATTGTTAACTCAGTTATAAACAACTTTGTAGAATGAAACTTTTTAAGATGAGGCCTGGAAATCGAGTTATATAATTTTGAAGTTTGAACTGGAAATTGTGTAACAAGCAGGCAGCTGCTTGAATTGGGGCCAATGATGAAGTTTTGAATCTCTAGATTAAACGACAAGGAATTTTGAGCTAAAAGTTTAAGGTAATGTTGCCAATCAATTCTAAACATGTTTGTAGAAGGAAGTTTCTTAAAAAAAGGGATGGATTTTGAGTTATGAATTTTTGAAATTGTAACAGAGAAGTTGTGCATAAGCAGACAGCTGCTTGGGAAGAACAAGCAAATAGCCCATATAGAGAAAGAGGATCTCGCTAATGAAGGAAATCTCGTTAATTTTGTGATGAGGATCTCGCTCTAGAAGGGAATTTCGCTATAAATTGGGTTGAATCTTGCTGGTAAGGTTAGTATCACTAGGATGACAGTTTGCCAGGAAAAGCTTGATCTCGCTCATGAGGATCTCGTTGATCTCGCTCATGAGGAGGATCTCGCTCATGAGGAAGATCTCGCTAGTAAAGATGTCATTGTTGATGAAAGTTCCTTTATTAAATGAACTATTTGAGGTATTTTGCTAAGAATTCTGAGTAATTTAACCGGGAATTATGTCCTTTCAGGCCAAGAAGAGCTAAGAGAGGCGTATAACCTGTTAAGAGGCCAACGAACTGTGAGTGACTATGTGATGACTTACTGTTTTAATGATTTAGAAACTATGATTTCTTGAAGATAGTTTTCATGCTAAGTGTTTAAATGGATTGCCAAGCAACATATTTGTGAAACTGTTTCTCATGTTAAGTAAAGCATGTTTTCCATGGAATTGACATGATTTAGATATGTTATCTTGTCCAAATACTATCAGTATGTTTAAGTAACTCCATTTTTATGATGAACCAGTATGATAGATGAACTAGTATGATGATTTGAGCATTAAGCCTTAGTGTTCAACTAAATGTTTATGATGGATACTAAAGGACAATGAGAAGGTATCCTTTCAACTAAATGTTTATGACTAGTTATATGATGGATACTGAAGGACAATGAGAAGGTATCCTGTCAACTAAATGTTTATGACTAGTTATATGATGGATACTGAAGCACAATGAGAAGGTATTCTGTCAACTAAATGTTTATGACTAGTTATATGATAGATACTGAAGGACAATGAGAAGGTATCCTGTCAACTAAATGTTTATGACTAGTTATATGACGGATACTGAAGGATAATGAGAAGGTATCCTAAGGATACTGAAGGACAATGAGAAGGTATCCTAGTCAAGTACCTAAGGTATGACGGTACTCAGTTATAACCATATGCATGTAGGTAATACGACGTTAAGGGATTGAGCAAAAGGATTCTCCCCAACCAAGGTTGACATTGAGGGTTAGATCTAATAGTTCACTCTCAACTAAGGATAAGGGCAGTCATATCTTCTCCTAGGCTATATACCAGCAAAGGGAGGCTGAAGTATGGGCCTCTTGGCCAGTAACAGAAGTTGGGAGCTAGAGCGATGTATGCTCGTTCTCAACTAAAGAATAATGATGTTTAATGGCGGTTTAAAGGTTTTATGTACACGTTTTCTTGGTATACTTTAGTTTCAGTATTATGGTTTCAAGCTTCCAGTTTTGAGCATGAGATTTATATTTTTATTAAGTCACTCACTGGGCTTCGAGCTCACGTTTTCAAATGTTTTCTTTCAGTTAGCAGTCAGTTCCCAAAAGACTATTCTGCTACTGCTCTGCCACTCAAAGAAACAGGTTGAAGGAAGCGTAATTAAAGACCTATGTTAGCTAGTACACATGTGTCTGTCTAGTGACTAGTATACTAGATGGGGTTCACTAAGTTGTAATATTCATGTATGAACAATATTGCGAAACCCTGTAATGTAAATATGTTAAGTTCCAAGTTAATATGTTGGTATATTGATGATATGTATGTATTCAGGGTTTGAGTAAAGGTTAATAGGATCGTTGGTAACTGCTGCAGGCACCATTCTATCCAGGTGTAGAGGGTAGTTTGGGGTGGGATGTGGCACACTGTCTAGCATCGGGGTTGCTTGTTATTTCTTCAACGTTGGTAGGTTCATTGTTGCTCAAAGAAATAACAACACTTAATGCTACACTAGCAAAATCAGATTCTTGGTATCTAGCCGGTGGCACAATAGTTCTTATAGGTCTTGAAGGAATTCTTAGTCATGAGTACCTACGAGTGGAAGCGAATCTTTCCAATTCATTGTGACAGAATTACCACATATACATTCAAACATACTTTCATAATGCTAAAGGGATCGAGAAATCAGACCAGATGAAGATTTCTTCTTCACAGTGAGTTTGAAGCCCAATTGTCTACCTCGAACAGTCACCACTCGGACAGAAGGAAACAGAGAAGATAAAACCACTTAGAGCCCTCAGTATTCTTAGACTGAGAATCCAAAGTGTGGGCTTTGTTCGGATTTGGTAGAGGGAAGGAGGAATAACGATCGTACACAGCGATCAAGCAAGTGGGAGATACGGTCATCTATCGCATAGACAATATGCTTGATCATTTAGGTAAAGTATATGATCATGTAGTAAAAGTAAGCGGTCGTTTATATGATTGTGTAGAAAAAGGTAAACAATCGTCTAAACGATCGTGTAGGAAAAAGGGTGAACGATCGTCCAAACGATCGCGTAGGGAAAACTAATCTATCGTTTATACAATCGTTTAGTAAATACCAGGAGCTAAACGTGTTGGGTTTTATGTCCTAAAACTCGTGGTTTGTAAACATTAGAACTTATTCTGAGAATTCAATAAAGTTGTTGTTGAATTTATTGTTTTTTAGAAATCCAATAAACCTAAGTCCCTTGACTATTATATGAGTACTTGAACTTTATGTGAAGATATACAAGTGGATCAAGTTCGAGTAAATAGTCAAAATGATTTATAGTATGTGAATAAGATTGGGTACCTTATTCTAGTAACACTATTGGATACGACCTACTCTGTAGTTGTTACAAAGTGTTGTAAAGTGCTACATACGAAGTGATCCTAATTCATGCATGTTGAGACATGAGAAGTGGGGGTGTCCTGTGCAAATGAGTTTTGTACAAGATTGGACCATGAAACCTATCACTCTTACTTTATAACGCTGTTTACTATTTAAGACTGACAATTTCGAAGTGATGACCTAGGTAACTTAACCTTAATCCTGAGCTAACTATGAACTCTTGTTTGTTCGGGATTATCCTTTGATCTGCAAATGGTGAGAGTAGACCAATAAGCTTACCATTTTGGGGATAAGACCGGATAAATAGTTGGGAACATAGGGTGTAAGAGGGAATTCACTCCTAACCGATTAGGGTTAGTAGAGAGGTTGTTCCCTTCAAGTGCTAATTCTAGGTCTTGAACAAGAGGCCTCACCTTCTCTTTGTTTGATGAGCATTTATGTGTTAGCAAGAGTCTGTAATTTATTTGGAGTCATTAGAATTAAAATTAAGATGTAATTGAAGAAACAAGCGAAGGAGGTCGAGCTGCTGTTCCAGAGTTTTTAGCTTCTGCTTCAATCTGTTGCTGAGGTCCAGTTGTTAAACGATCGTTTAGCTCCAGACGCTACACGATGAGAAGAAAATCTATATGATTGTTTAGTAATATGCGCTGGTCGTTGTGATGTTGAACGCTAAACGATCGTGTACCTGCGAAAGCTAAGCGTTGCGTTCATTTGCTATACGATAGCATTACGCAATCGTTTAGTTTCATTCGTGGGAACTAGACGATTCGTTGATTTTGCTAAACGATGGCACTATATGATCGTTTAGCAATGATGCACGTTAAACGATGTGATGAAATGCTCGCAATAGCACTGAGCGTTCTTTTGGTCGCGGAGCTAAGCGATCGTGTAGATAAATGTTATACGATGCGATGATGTTCTATACGATGGAGTTATGCGATCGTTTAGCTGTGGTGGATACTAAACGATGACTTGAATGCACTGGGCAATAGTGCTATGCAATCGTTTAGTACTATGCGATAGAGCTAAACGATTACACTGCGATGGAAACGATCGTCTAGTCCTATGCAATAGAGCTAAACGATCGTCTAGCTTCTAGCCAACACTATGTGATCGTGTACTTCCTCTCAACCAACCTCTAGGCGCTACACGATTGGCCTTAGCAGCATATTGAGGTTGGACCTAGAGCAACTGGTTCGACCGGTTTACTCAAAGTTCAATCCGATTCAGGCTTTGTTGGTCCAGTTCAGACTCGTCCAGCCCAGTTCAAATTGTTTTGGGTTTGGTTTGGAGCGGTTTGAGCAGTTCAAAGACAGTTATGAAGCTGTTTGTAATAGTTAGCTATCTGTTTGCTTGTTTATGCCTAAACGAATACCATAACAGTTAGTATTTAATTGTTTATGCATGAGATGTATGTGATAATTAAATAAATTCATGTATATGCATACAATATACCATGTAGATTTAAAACCCCATTGTAGGAAGCATGTTACATGCATTGACAGTATGTGATAATTGTTATGATATATAGTATGCATGTTAGGGTTATGTTTAAATTAATAGTTATATTAGATACCTTTGTTTTTTGTCGTGGATGTTTAACATGTCTAAATTTTGTAAGCCGTTATAAAACCTGTTAGACGTTTAAAATTCATAACAAAGAACAGTTGCATGCTCACTTAGGTTAACCACTTGTTTTAATAGTTAAAATAGGTCATTAAACTTGTAAAACTAGGGTTACAAACTCAACTGGTATATAATCCTGTTGAAGGTTAGGGGTATTTAAGTTAACGGTCTATGGAACACTCCTACCTGGGAATTATAGCCGAATAATTGAGCGTTGGTAACTAGTTTTATGAGCATTTGTGAGCGATGTGAGGTAATAAAATGGTGTATCACCTAGACATTGTAGGTTAAATCCAATTATAAGAGTTATATTTGGATAAACCACTTAGACTTAGGTTGTATGAAATTAGCCGTCTTGCCTAAGTATAAATATACCCAAACATTTAGAACACTTTAGTGGGAGAATAAAAGTTATTAGCTCTCATGTCCTCAAGAGTTCACACCTTGAGATCCATGCTCGGCTTCTTGTCGATTTTACCTCGGCTGCTCTATACAAAAAGTGTTTACATGGGTCAATAACAAGGTGGATGAGGGAAGTCGTTCATAGTAAGTGGGTGAAGGAAATGTGTCAACATTGTCCTACGGTCTCCTTCATTAGTCTGAACCGTGAGATTCTTATGTTGCGCCTGCTGCCGTTTTTCATGCGGCACTAGCTAGTTGTTAACCGCAGTGATCCCTACGGAGGGTTGTAACATAGGATTTGGAACAACCCAGACTTCAGTAAAATGAATAGGGTCTTATAGTTCTGTCTTGGATATTGTCTTCTATTTCAGAGGCATACTCATACCGTTCTATAAGATCTAAAAATGATGGATCTACATTTACAAGTATTACTAAATGTTAGTAATGATCTTGACCGAAAACGATAACTAAGTGACTATCGGAATATGAATTATTCTGAAGATAGTATTTGGTTAAGAATTGTCTTGCTTTTGTGAAGGAATTCTTGACTGCCCCACGGTAACATTTGTTCTAAATCACTTAAGTATCGTTGAAAAAAGAATGATTATGGGTACATGATCACTTTTCTAAAACTTAATTGTATTTAAAAGAAATTCATTTATAATTTTTTTTTATAATTTCAGAATGACGAGTTCTATTATAAAATTGCTAGCTTAAGACAAATTGATTAGGGACAATTATGTAAATTGGAAATCAAATTTGTAATCGGTATGCGATCGCTTAGCAAAATCATATATGTAAGCGATCGTGCAGTCACTATCATATACACAATGATTTTCTAAACGATGACACTATCTTTTTCACAATACTCACACACCTTCAGATCAACACACTGTTTGCTATATATGATGCATTCATCTGTTATTTAGAACGAAGAGGCGCCTTCCTATTTCCTTTATAACCGTCCAATGAATTAATATCATATATTAATTATAATATTTTTTCTCTACTAGATATAAATCATATTTATATCCAATTTCCCCCAAATTAATATATCTCATACATAAAGTTAATTATATCATATTTAATTAATTTGTTCAATTATATCATATATGATCGAACTCCCTCTTGTCAATTTGAACATTTCAAATTGACTCAAAAACTAACTCTCAACTTGTATTCAAGCTACCAAAGGAACCTTATGGACCTATGGCTCGAAGCTCTAACGGTACATGAATAGTTGACTAAACTCTTTAGTCACGATATCCACCA
>NW_028325942.1:0-40816 GCF_027475165.1 Benincasa hispida | reverse complement strand
ACATAATATATCTACAGTGAGGGGAGTGCAACTATGGGCTTTAGTGGAGTGACCCATTAGTTAACAAATGGAGATTAATTTGGTCTAATGAGTTTAGCCAATTAATCTTGGATCGTTGGAGCCCATGATCTGTAGGTCCGCGAGGTCCCCCTACTAGCTCGTAACAGACTAGCTCTAGAATAGTGTGATAAGTTAATTTGAATCATTCAAATTAGAATTAAGGGAATTAGTAATTATATGAGATATAATTACATGTTTAATTTGAGTATTAAACGGAATAGAATAATTTATATATATTTAAATATGATTTAAATATATAAAGATGGATATGTGTTAAAATTAATTTAATATTTGATATTGAATTAATTAAGTTTTATTTAATAATTAATTTATGAAATTAATTATTTTTTCTTTTTTAAAATCAAAATTTTGATTTTATGATAAAATTGAAAAGGGGAAAAAAAACAAACAAAACACTAAATGGAAAAAAGAGTTTTTCCTTTATCCATCTTTGTAGTTGCTCACACATGAAGAATTTGCTTTGGCTTTGTCTTCTCCAAGCATGAGCTGTAACTCATGCAACTCTTTTCTTTCCACGTTGATCTGCAATATAATGAAAAGATTGGAGTGAAAATCGGGCATGCAATCTATAGAGATTTTGAGAGAAAATTTGGTTTGAAGAAAGAGTTCTTCAGCTGATTTTCTACAGTGAGCATTTCTCCTTCTACCCTTGATTCAAGCTTGTTTTGAGTCTCACAACTCAATCTAGAGCTCCAAGAGAATAGTGGGGAAGATCTTGAGGTGGTCTACAATAAGATTTGGAGAAGATAGTAGTTGGTGAAGGAGCTTTGAAGAAGTTCTACAAGAGGTATGTCTTGAAACTCACTTGTTTCTGCAGAAGCATGTTTTATATTTTGCCAAAATTAGTGAATTTGAGTGCTTAGATGATCCTTGTGCTTCAGCTACTGTTGATACAATCCTACATTTATTTCTTCCATTTTTCCTCGATTAGCATGTTGTGAATTATTGTTTATGCATAAGTCTTATGTTCTATAAATTTTCATTCTATAAAAAAAATAAAATTGGGACGATCCCGCTTCCGCATTCGAACTTCACAGTTTCTTCAAATTTAATATGGATCATATTCACATTAAATTTAACATTTAATTTTTTATATGAATCATATTCAAATATTTAATTCTCTCATAAAATTATATAATGTATCAACATACATTATATATTATAATATATCTATATCCATTATTTAATTGTATCTTATACAATTAATTCTCTTTAATTAATTTAAAAATTTTAAATTAAACTAAAATTAATTTGATTCTCGTTAGTCGTTATTGAGCTTTTGAGGGGATCTTGTGAACATATAGATTGAAGCTCCAATGATACTTGAGTAATTAATTAAACTCTCTAATTAACTTAATTAACCTTTATTAACTGACGGTCATCTCTAAAGACTGACAACGGCATTCTTTGCACTATAGATATTTTTTGCGTCCATTGGATATAACCAATCAATAGTGCGTTGACCCTTCACTAATTGCTCGTAAGTACAACTGGATCAAATTACCATTTTACCCCTATAGTTACATCTAACTTCTTAAGTACACCAATCCCTCTAATGAACAATTAGGCGTCTCATTGTTCATGTTCCGGAATCAACTATTAAGGGAGTAATTTATCTTCTTACCATAACATTAGGGAAGAAGTGGATTCCTTCTTATGTAGTTGTGTTCCCATCTCCCCAGTTAGACAAATCCCCAAAATGGTAGGCATATTGAGTCAGCGAAACTGGTCACTCTCACCCATGCAGATCAAATGACTGCCGCCTAGATAGGAGTTCACAACTCACTCAGAATTAAGGTCAAGTCACCTATGGTCATCCTGATGAAAAGTGAGTATCTTCTAGTAACAGTGTTATGAAGAAGGACTCAACATTTCGTGGACTAGTCATATATACTTTATATAGGATACTCCCACTCACATGTCTTCACATGAATGATCAGGATCAGATCATTTATACCACTTTATAATAATTGTAACATTTACAAAACGGACGGTATTAGTAATGTTACCAGGATAAGGCACCTAAACTTATCCATATACTACAGACCATTTAGGTTATCACCTAAGCATGATCCACCTATATGGCTTTAGATACATGTTTAAGTTACATCAGATAACCTTGGATCTTAGTTTAATAGATTATTGCATAAGTTACATAAAACTAATCAAACATTGATTCAACTAACATATAACTACGAGGCTTTAGTGCATACATCCCAACAATCTCCCACTTGCACTAAAGCCAGGAAAATGTAAGCTAGTGAGACATGTATCCAAGGCGTACTCTATACCCTATATGCTCTCCCACTTGCCCTAGTGCACTAGAGACATATCTCGTAGTCCTAGACAGTCTAGGAGATCCTCTCACACTTTAGCCTAAAGAATCCTTTTATATAATTCAAACAATTATGTCAACAAGAACCATATTTTCACCAACAAGATGTTTCTCTTATTTTGTGTTATTCCTGTAACTTTGGTGTTTACATATGTCCTTCGACTCAGTCCTGGCATCAAATTGTCTCATAAAGTGTATAGATTAAGTTATATTTGAAATAGCTTTCAAATATCTAAGGACATACGTGACTATGCAAAACATTGCTTCACAAGCAAAGCATTGCCTCATCGTCTGATCTACAACAACTAGAATAAAACGTGGATTTCTCTAAATATAGTTATAAAATAGTGCATCCCGTAAAAGATCAAATCTAAAACTATATGCACTAATGTCTCATAATTCGTAAGTTTTAATTTTCAAAACTCAATGTTCATACAATCGACTTATCAAATGTTAACAAAGTCTCATGTAAGATTTATATCCCCTCAACATATGAGGTGTCTTAGGAAACGTTTCCTTAGACATTTCAAATTCATTGTAGAATGTTACATTTCCATTTCACCTGAAGCAATTGCGTCGAATAGTAAACAATTAGTTTGTAAACGTAAGATGTATGAGACAAATCATGTCCTAGACATATGAATGTGGACTTTCAATAGACAAGAACACTTCAAATCACCTATTGAAATTTGTTAAACAGTCAAACTTTCATACTGATTTCTGCTTCATTCACAATGAGCAAACACCAATATAAAATAGATAAATACCCACGTTACATTTCTTATCTGTACAAGAACATCGTCATTGTTCAAAGTCATAGGTTATGATATTATATCAAACCTTTATTTTCAAATATTCTAATTGTGAAATTCATTTCTCAAATGAATATCACAATATTTGCAAATATTTTGCAATCCATCTGTGAAAATTTTCTTGAAATAGTGTAGATGCATTGAAATCCTTTTCATAAAAGAAGTTATTCATTCTTACACATCTCATATGCAACAATGAGCCAAAAAATGCATAATGATATTGTTATAAGAACTAGTTAGAAAATTGACTCACAGTTCATTTTCACCCAACAGTTATGGCTTTGGTTTTCACCTTATGCCAAGAGTCTTACATTGAAGATCTCTACCTCTAAGTACCACACTTTCAAGTCTCCATTTTGTAAGTCCAATCATATCACTTTGAGGTTGCCCTCATCGACGATTATCTACAAAAGAAAAAAAAAAAAAAAGATTGAGATCAAGTACACTACTTTATCTCAAATTTATGACTTTAACAAAAATTTTCTTTGTCAACTCCTTTTAACTCTTGTTATCTAGCATGATGGCTTTGACTTCCAATAAGTTAACACTAAGGTAGAGTCATTGCATAGCTCTCTCACTACGGAAAGGTTTATAAGTTTTTATCTTGTCATCTTATATGACAATGAAAACTTCAAGTAAGCCTTTGCCAAGGTCGAGTTATCTCATAACTCTCCTACTACGATAAAAACTTATCTATTTAATAATTATAAATTGACATGAATATGAAAATAAATGGTTAGTGACACTTATTAACTATCATGTGGTTTTATTTGAAAGTAATTCATCAGCACAACTCAACCCTTTTACAGGTCTGTAATCTTTAACTTTTCAAATGAATCAGTACTTGTCACACAAATACATTAATTTACGTTGGAATGTTCATAAGGTCATTTATAAACTCCTCATAGACTACCTACAACTAGGCATACTTTTGAACATTTATTTCACCAAGGGTTTGTTTTGACACAAGTGTCTCAACTTACCCCAAAACTAAAATGTCATAAACTAGTTTTACAACACTTCCATAATCCAACAATGTTTCGCAAACATTTTGAAGAAAATAACATTCAAACAATGCAATCTCTATTGCATTTCCTTAGTGGAGTCAGGCATCAGTGTAATTCTAAAATATCAAGACTTCGTTTAACAAAGTACTTTAAATGTACAAAGTTCAACAAGGCCATATTTCTCTTGCTGTAGCAAAAATTCATCCAAATTGTACCTAATATTTGAAATTGAGATCCCATCTCATTTCTATCACTTAGGCTTAGTACAACAAAAAAAATTATACTAATCATTATGATCATATCATAATGTCACAATACGATTGCCCAAATGATTTAAACTTTAGTTTGTGTTCCTTTGAACATTTCAAAGAAAAAGAGACTTAAGTTGCATTAGATTAAGATATATTTATTCATAAATACTCATCAATCATATTAATGATTCATTTATGATGTTAGACTTATATTTTCAATCATAGGACCACCTGGGTCAAAGAAAGAAAATCTAACATTGGCTAAGTAACCTTATCTAATAAGGTTTTATTGACTTACTTACATGAGAAGCAAGGCTTTTGATAAGTAACTAAATTTAACTCTAACTGTTAGAGAATTATCTGTAATGTCATTTAAAATCCAAACACATGTATCCTATTCAGGAGAATAAAATTTATCTTTCATTTTGGATTAATTAATCCTTACATTCTCTCAGTTTAGTACACAGGTGTTAACCTTTAACACAGAAAAAAAAATATTTATTCAAAGTTTAATATATTTTCAAAATAACTTTTGAAAACATGCCTTATTACTAAAATTATCCGTACTCTATGAAATATTTAGTAATAAAGTTTGGGGAAATTAAAATTCTCTTATGGTGATAAAAGCACCATATTCAACATAAATAAACAACATTATAATATTTATATTAGAATGATGCATGAAATAATGTTTATCCTATGGTGGGGTTTTTATACTATATGGCATACACTATGCAATATAATAAATAATCATACATCACATGTATAATAAATAAAATAAAATAAAAGCAACATTGGACCAAAATTAGCATCTTAAACATTAATTAAATTAATATAACACTTATATTAAGTTAATTAATGAAAAACAAATAAATAAGAAAAGACACCTTTTCTCTACACTACTATCATTAGTAAGTGCAGGGGTTTCTCATTTAAAAGTGTCAAATCAAGATCCAAAATACCAAGATAGAATTGGATTTGTCTACACTAATAAGAGGAGTTGAGCCCATTAAACGTAGACATAGCTTGTGAATGAATAGAATCGAAAACAGATATTGCTAATACAAAATAAATATATTTATACATTATTGCTTTGAGAAATAAACTTGAATATATAATGTAAATTCAGATAATATTAAAAAATTATTAAGCATATATCATTGAAGTTCTTCTTTGAAAGATATAACAATATATAACATTCATACATAATTGATGTTAAATTTAATTTTACATAATTGATAATCAAAATGCTCAAATTAAATACATTAGTTATCGTCTTTGGATATACTAACAATATCTAACCAAACATCTCAATTAACCACGATAAGTTTCAAATTTTTAAGACTACAAATCAGCCTTTAGACGATTGAATGGTTTATAATAATGAAAATCAATATACTCATAATAATATCTTTAATGTCTCATAATGTTATCTCCTTCACTGGCATCATGTAAACATGAATAATTGAATTTACTTTAAATTGATATCTATAAAATCCACTAATTTCGTCACCTTGGTGGCCAACAAATTATTCATAATATAGTTATCATAATAAAATAATCACAAGTAATTTATCACAAGATAAATAGATACTTTAAATCATACTTTGTATCATTCTCATGATATATGCATAACATATAAAAATACAATTAATACATAGTTTATTTTACATAGTTTAGTGGAATTTAAACATGCATAATTTATATATGTGTTAAACTTAATAGAATACCTCAAACATGAAAAATACAAGAACATTAATGGAGCAATTAAAGAACATAATTAAATCTTGCATAACTTTAATATAAATAATATGAATTAAAATAATAGTATTATTATTATTATTATTATTATTATTATGAATTTTGAAAACTTTAAATAATTGATAATATGATTATCTTTTGATTGTCTTTTATCTTCTAAAAGATTTTCCTTCCATTTCTAAAACTTTTTTGTTTTCATAAATTAACTTTTATTTAATAATTAAAATGATAGTGAAAATAATTAAATTAGTTCATAATTAAAACGATAAAACACAAAATTAATTAGAGAAGATGGACATAATACTAAATAAAAAGAATTTTAAGAAAGGTAACGACAATAAAATCTAAATGGAATCTTGAATGGTAAAGAAACAATTCTAATGATAGTCAAACTTCAAGAAGGAACGCGTAATGTATAATTAGGAAATATTAGTAAGGAAAGGACACCAAATTTCAACCAAAACAATACATTAAGGTGCTAGAAATTAATGAAAAATTAAGCAATAATTAGAAAATTAATTAATTCGAAAACTAAAAGAGATTCCTGTATTCCTACTTCAATCGGTCTTGGATTTCAAATTTTTCAAGTGAACATTCAGCTTTAACATTCCAACTTTCATATGCAATGAATTGAGAAAATGAGGGAGGAAAAAAAAATAAAGAACCTTAAACTTACAACATTAATCTAAAAAAATGAGGAATAACAAGATGAACTAATTTATTACAATAACTATTGTCAAATGAAATGGAATTACAAAGATTAAGTTGTTGGAAATGACTTTTGGACTTGGGCCTATAGAAAAAGTTAAAAGAAAATGGGAGAATTGTGAAACCCGGATCTCAATTTCCCTACTTAAGTAGGTAATTAAGATAATTAACTAAGTGTAAGTTAAATCCTATGTTGAAGACAAGGAAATTTCTAAGTGTTGAATAGATTTTCCTTGAGTAGTTTGAGTTGAGCCTTAACTAGTGGAATTTGGATAAGTGTAAAGTCAAAAGAAAACCATGCGTTGGGTGTTAGGGAACATTAACGCATGAGATGAGGCTATGTTTGTAGAGGTTAAAAGGAGTTAAGCATTGAAGCCAAGGACAACCATGCGTAGAACTTGTGAGGTTTGGATGCATGTTGGCCGAAGCATTGGCAAGAGGCATTGCCCAAAGGTTGCTCATGCGTCAAGGCTGCATGAGCAAGAGCAAGAGAGCTAGACATTGAGCTCAAGGCGCGGGGAGTTGGAGTGTTACACGCGGACGATTGTACAGCTACATGCGACGCTAAACGATGCTCTAGACGATCACACTATACGATAGGCGATAGCACTACACGATCAGCATAAGCATTAGATGATAAGCGTAGAAGCTAGACGATAGCACTAGACGATAATGCTAAACGATGAGTGTGAGCACTACACGATAGGCAAAGCGCTAGACGATGGGCGTTGCACGATAGACGCAGACGCTACACGATGGTGTTACACGATAAGCAGACGCACTAGACGATGGGCGTGATGCGTTAGACAATAGGCGTCAGCGCTACACAATGAGCGACAGCGAGAGCTACACAATAGGCGCAGGAGCTATGCGATAGGCTATGCGTTAGATGATGAGCAACAGCGAGATCATTAACAGTGAGAGATACGCGATAGCGAGATCGTTGAGAGCGAGAGATCATTAGACGGTGGAGCTATACGATGGGACGTAAGTGCTATGCGATGGGCACAGGCACTAGGCAATTGGCAACAGCGAGAGGGCTAGATGATGAATGACAACGAGAGGGATGGATGTTAAGCAACAGCGAGAGATTAACTAAATGATGGAGTTGTGCGATGAAGTAAAAGAGTTACACGATGGACTAGACGATGGGCCAAGGGTTTATGCGTTGCTGAGGCTTGCGTTACACAAGGCTGATGGATTCACCCGGACAAGTGGCTTTACCGAAAGGAGGTTGAGCTTGAGTTAGTGGGAGGTGGACAAATAGAGTTTCATGTAAAGAAGTCTTATGCATGAGGAAGACAACTCAAACTTCATGCAAGTAGGTGAGTGGCATGGGAGTAGGTGACTGGCAAAGAAGTAGGTGGTGGCAAAGCTTGGTGCAAACACTCCAAAAGTTGCTAAAGAAGAAGGTGTCTTACGTTGAAGGCTTTGTAAGATGAGAAGGATCAGTTCCTTTGGCCTATAAATACCACCATAGAGTGCTCTTCAGTTCATAAACCGAAATTCTCTTGAAAAACAGTAGGAAGAATGTTTGAGAGCAGATTCAGAGGAAGATCATGCGTTCGTAAGAGAAGGAGTTGCTGTCGGATAGTGAGATCATAAAGTAGCATCAACTTGGGACGAGGAGTTCTCCCAAAATACTTGTGCATTTTGAGTGATTTCAAAGCCACTTGAAAGCTCTAAGAGTCTAATTTTCAAGGTAGGGCTGCTGAAGAAGCTCAAAGGAATCAAGCTGAAGAGTGAGGAAAAGGCAGAATGGTCGAGCTCTTGGGTAAGCTTGGGCCAAATCTTAATGATTCGAGGATTCTAGCCAAACTACAAGAAGTCCTAAGCTAAGATTTTAAGGTAAACTTTCTGAGAAAATTTAGAACGTATTTGTAGAAGGAAGTGTCTCAAAATAAGGCTTGGAATGATGAGTAATCTAAGCTTGTAGTTGAATCTGGAATTTAGGGTTAAAAAGGGAACCTGGGGAAACCTAAGGAACTTGGAAAGGAAAGTTCCTACCCAACCAAGGTGAGTGGTTATTTTATTGCTTGTATGATTGAATTCTATATATATGTATGATTGTATATATATAGGTTGTATTTGAAATATTGGCATGATCGGAAAATGTGTTTTGTCTGGATTTGATTGTTTTTATGTAGTTGTCATAATGTTTGTGTAATTGCATTGGGAAATGGGATTTGTACCCGGGATACTGTTAGCATGCTTTATGGATGCTTGGCTGGGATTGCCAGGATATCTGGTTGGAACTGTCAGCATACCTAACATGTCTAACAAGAAATGTCGACATGTGCACATTCGATGGGTTATAGGGTGTTGAGATTGTGTCCATGTTAGTCATCGCGGGTTATTCGCGGAGAGTACCCGGGGAAAATATATGATCATGCCAGGGTTGTCCAGCTGACAGGCTGGGGAGGTTACATTTTGTTATGTAATTGTTGTTTGATTTTGGAATTGTTTTCCCAAAATGAATTTATGAAATTAAACCTTTGTTTGTGTAAAACTACCACTCATTGAGCTTTGTAGCTCACATTTTCCATGTTTTATTTCTCTCCCTCCCCCCTCCCCCTCCCCCCTCCTCCCTAGGTAGTGGTGGTTGAGGAGTTCCATGGTGTTGCTAAGGTCAAGGTCCGCCACGCCACAATCACACTTCCAGTTTTAGGGTTGTTGTTGTAAACTTTGTAGTTAAGCCTGAGAGTTGTGTAAATGTTATACTGTTTATAATAAAATGAGTTAGTCAAACAATTATTGATTACATCTTTGGCTTAAAGTTTACTGAGCGTTGTAAGGTAGAGATGGGCAGTAAGTATCACAAAAGGGTGGTATCTGTAGTCCTTCACACCTCCCCTCGGGCTCAGGAGGCGGGCTTGGGGCGAGGTGTGACAAGAATGTTGTCCCATAATGGAGAATTAAGAAATGCCTAGAAGGTATAAATACAAAGACATGCTAGAGGTGATTCCAAAGTGTGATGGTGATGGAGGCACAACCCTTTCACCACACGCGGCATAGGGGTAATCATTTAAACCACTAAAACCAAACCAAATGCTAAATTGAACTGGAACAGAATCGAAATCAAATTAATGTGGTTCGGTTCAATTTGATATATTTTCAAACTAAATTATTACAATTCAGTTCGATTTCAAATTGGTCAAATCTGAAAATTGATTTGAAATCGAACCAAACCGCTTTCAAAAATAAAAATGAGACCGAATCGAACCGCTTATAATTTAGAAAATATGAAAAAGCATAAAAAATGGTGAAACCGAACTGAAGCGGTTCGGTTCAGTTTCAGAAAATATACTTTTTAAAATTCGCGGTTCGGTTCGGTTTGGTTCGATTCTGTTTAAGCCCCAAACTGAACCGAACTAAACCGTGAACACCCCTACGCGCGCACACCATTCATTCATTCGGTCGAGAGGGTATGCAAGTTTGGGTAATTGTGCTTGCATGAAAAAGAAGTAACTTTTTATTAGTTTGTCGTTTAATTTTTTAAACCTATTTTATTAAAAATTAAACGTTTGACTATTAAGTTAGATTCATTATTTTGACTGTTTACTTCCTATTTTATGCTCGTTTTTCATGAGGGATTGTGTAACGACCCGACACCCGAGGACTTAAGTTAGGTCGTTACTAAATACATGCATGCATGGAACTCAAAATGACACTTGATTATGGCAAAATAAATGCTAATTAAATAAGGTAAGTTCAAAAGTCTTTCATTAAATTCAAATACTAAAACAATAATATGGTACCCATAAATCATAAAGGACAATAAATAAGTCTGAAAAACAATTCTTAAAAGTAAGTTTTAAGCATCAAAACTAAAAGTTAAGAGGAACATGAAAAGAACTTTAAATCTCATGAGTGGAAGCGTAAAAACTAGTCCCAGTGGCTCGATCACGAATTCCGCTTGTCCATCGCCAGTGCATCTCTACCCTTACCTGAAACAACAATATGAAAAAGAATGAGTATAAAATACTCAGTAAGTAACCCTAGTACTGAGGTCAGGCTGGGTATCTATGTCCTCTAGATACCCACCTCTAGTAAAACATATAAATTGCTCTAGTCCTCATGGGACACATATACACATGAAACAAAAAGGGGGACTGAGTCCTATCCTACTGCAGTTAAGTATGTCCACTACCTCTAGTAAGTCCCGTAGGATCCACAGCCTCTGGTGAATCCCGAAGGAAACACAATCTCTTACATACGCATGGTTATGCATACACCTCTTTCGTATACACATAACCCACATAATGTGTACCTCTTTCGTACATCTAGTTATATATACACCTCTTTCGTATACACATAACCCACTGAATATGTACCTCTTTCGTACATCTAGTTATGTATACTTCTCTTTCGTATACACATAACCCACTGAATATGTACCTCTTTCGTATATCTAGTTATGTATACACCTCTTTCGTATACACATAACCCATTGAGTATGTACCTCTTTCGTACACCTAGAGAGTCTTACAACCCTCAACATCAACAGATCAAATAAAACCATATGGAATTACATACCATCTCATGCTAGCATTCAAGTGTCTATGTGCTAAAGTAAATCTTTCAGATCCCACACCAGAACATACATTGGTCATACTATACTATCAGACCATCATGTTGTCATTCTGCCATATCATTCATTTATCATGCTAGCATACATCTAATGCCTGACCCGTGGGCAGTTCCAGTAGTAAGATTTCTTATCTCAAATTACGCCTAAGTGGCAAACAATTTAATCTTTCTCCTTGCTTAGATGAATCTTGAAACAAGCCCCAAAGTATAGCTTGTTCCAAAACTACCTTCGATCTCTCAAACAAATGCCTCAATCAAAATGTTGCTTGGTCCAAAATTAGCTTTGAACTTAAGTTCATTTGCGAACCCAACTTAATCCTCCGCAATGTCTAACAACACACTTCTACCTTAAAATTCCACTAGTGCTCGAATCTTTCCTAAGGTCCAAAATTCTGACGGCTAGCCACGGGTTTCGGTTGCTATGATAGGCTGAAGAAGAGATCACAGGTCGGACGTGATAAGCCAAGCGAGGACAGCTGGAGCGGCAGCAAGGGTCTCGGCTGGAGGAAGAAGAAATTGAGGGGGGGGGGGGGGTGCCGGCGGGTGTGTGAGGAAGAAAGGGAAAGAGGGTTTTAAAAATAATAATAATAATAATAATAAATAAGGAAATAAATATAATTACATTTAATTTCTTTCCGTTTTATACTATTTAATTTCTTTCCATTTTATACTATTAAATTCCTTTCCGTTTTATACTATTAAATTCCTTTCCGTTTCAAAAAGAAAATTAATTCCTGCCATTAATTTTCAAATTGAATAATTTCACACCAACAATTAAATTCCCACACTTTTTTTGTGCTGAGGCCCAAAACGATATCATTTGGGGCCATTAGTTTCCTTTTCCAATTTCAATTGGAAATTCCTCCTCCGACAACTCAATCAGACACCTCAATCAGACAACTCCCTCTCAGATTAAGCCCTAGTGCGATTTCTTCCACACGATTAACCCTCGCTGCCGTGAATGTGGTTCCTTCTTCCTCAAGCCCTAACTTCTCTCCAATAACGCTGTTGGAACCCTCGCTGTCGTCGCCGTCTTCAGCCTCTACTGCCGTCGGTTGATGCCTCTCAAGCTCCATCGGTTGCTGCCGCTTAATATAGCTTCGTTGGTTGATGCCACTATTGATAGCTCCCTCATCCATGACCTGCCACTGTTTTTCTTTGGTAAGCGGTATAAAGGAGCTTCTAAATCTGAGATATTTACTAACTTTTATCTTCTTTAGTTTTGGGTTTAGGCATTAGTTTTCTGGTGAAGAAATCAACCAAATTATTTATATTTTTGTTCAGTGCTTTTAGAATCTAAATTAAGAACTTGATTAAAATTGAATAGGTCAAAATACCAAATGCCAAAGCTGAAATGGTATTTTATCTAAAAAAATATATTATTAACTATTTTCTTGGCCGTGAATAAAGATCAACATTCTCATCTTCAAAATAAATTAAATTAAAACTAATATGAATGTAACAATATTAAATTGCACCAAAATGATGAATGAGGACCTTTGATGTTCGCATGTAATTATGAATATAATATAAGAAAAGGAATTGCACACCTCAACTTCGGTCCTTTAAATATTAAATTCTTATTTATTATTTTCACTTTGTTTAGAAATGTAACATGAATGTGGCAGAATTTGTCTAGGTTTGATGTTTTGTTTTCATTAATGAATATGGTTTTAGGATAAGTAATATGAAAATAGGATATATTATAGTTGAATTTCAATGTTTTCATTTGGATGAAAACTCCAATGCTCTTTTTCTGCTCGGATTTACCAGTAGAATCATATCTCAATCTACATATTCTATGATGCAATTTTCCATTATAATTAATTTCACAAAATGATAAAAAGTTATATGATATTAACGATATGTATGTAGAAAAATGAAAATAGAAGGTTCTTTCTATCTTTTTTTTTTTAAAAAAAAAAAAACTCTTCAAATTTCAAAAAACAAAAAGAAACTTACTAAAAAATGGGGTTGAGAGGCTAGGGCCATGATTACACATAGTAGTCGCTTAAATGATTTGCTTTCTTAGAAAACGTTAATTGTACGTGCTATATGTAGTATATTTTGATCATGTAATATCTGCCATTGAAGTTTAATTATATATGCTTTTATATGTTTTGGTATGGGTTATATATTGATAACTTTTGGGGAGTGGAATGACTATACTGCAGTTAGAGTTACGATAATCACTTAGATGTATTCTTATATTAGGAAAATTGAAAAGTTAATTGTATATGTACTTGATATGTAATCTATTTCGATCTTGTAAAATTGACGGTTGAAGTTTAATTATGTAAACATTGTGATATCTTATGTGTTTTTCTAGGGTCATAAGATTGTTTTATGCTAAAATAAATATGAGAGCTCGACCTGCTACTTGGGTCCCTGTTAAGGTGAGTATTTCAATTTTGATTTAATGATAAGATACGTTCAATTAAAATATTTTTTTTTCTTATAACATGGGTTGGATATATTTGTACATATAGTATGCTCAATAGCGAGGTAGTACAGAGTGTGGGTACTATACTATGAAATTCATGTACGACATAGTAACTCATACGAGCACAATAATTATAGATATGGTATTCATTTTCTTACACTATCTTCTTTAACTATAATTTTTACAGTAAGTACAATCTTTTTAATAAATTACATTTACTTCGTTTGCAGTTGATGAGACAAACACTAAATAGTTAATTGGAATTAGATACGTAGGGTTGAATATTGTGACCCTATAGGACATTACATATGATGCATATTTGTTATAATGATGCATCAATAGTTAATTTTGTTGGGTTTAGGATATGTGATACAATCTCACTTTTGGTAGGGTTAATTAGGTCTTATATGTTTCAATTTTTAGATACTAATTGTTTGTAGAAACGTTATTTTAGTGGTTGATTAATGAAAATTATTTGGTTCAATCGTTGGTGATATAATGTTCATGGATTGATTACTGTTGTATTCTTTTGACTTGATAGTAAATTTATTAAATATGTTACTTGTTTTAATAAGATGACCATATTTTTTTTAGTTTTTTTCAATCTGATATAGTTGACGGGTAAAAAATGTCAACAAAAGTAGACAATTGACATTAAAAAACAATCAATGCAAACATATGTTGACAGACAATAAAATATTTTTCTTGAATTGCAAAAAATGTCAATAAAAAGGATTTTCTTAACGTTTTTAAAAAATAGTTGATGGACAAAAAATGTCAATATTTTCGTACTTTGATGTTCAAAAAATATCAACAAAAGAACTTTTCTTGACGGTTTTTTCATATAGTTGATGAAAAAAAAGGTAAAGTACCCTTTTCTTGATGGTCAAAAACATCAAGAAAAGGTTTTTGATGACTTTTTTGGCCGTCAACAAAACTAGTTTTCTTGATGGTCAGGCTTTCTTTGTTGGAATTTATGTCCTAAACTTGTAATCTATAAATTTGTTAACAATTTTCTATATGAATAAAATGTTATTTTATTTTAAATAAATAATCATTATTTATTTAATCGTATAACTCAAATCCAATAAACACTCATAACCTAAAAGGTCTGTAGTATATGGATAAGGTTAGGTACCTTATCCTAGTAACACTATGGATATGACCCACTTTGTAATTGTTACAAATGATTTGATTCAAATCGTTCATGTGGAGACATGCAAGTAAGGGTATCCTATACAATATACAATGAGATTGTATAAGACTGGGCCGTGGAATATATAATCTCTCATTATAAAACCGTTAAATGAAGAGATTAATATTTCAAGTGATTACCATATAACTCAATTTGAATTTTGAGTGAGTTATGAACTCTTGATCATGAGGGTCATCCTTTGATTTGTATGAGCGAGAGTAACCCTAGTTGCCAACTCAATAAGCCTACCATTTAGGAGACAATACCAACTAGAGAGTTGGGAACATATCGTCACAAAATGGAATTCACTCCTTCCCTCATTTAGGGTAAGTAGATACGTTGTTCTCTTAAGTGCTGACTTTGAGACTTAACAATGAGACCACACCCTCTCACTTATCCGAGAGGGATTTTATTTATGGTTGGACCATAAACAGATTGTTCATTAGAGGATAAGTGGTACTTAAGAAGCCAGAAGTAATTACAGGGGTAAAACGGTAATTTGACCCAACTATAGTTACGAACAACCTGTGAAGGATTGACTTACAGGAAATGATTAAAAATCAAAGGATGCATAAATATTCTACAGTTCATAAGAGTGCGACTATGGGCCTGTAGTGGAGTGCCCTATAGTTAATGAATGCTAATTAATTTAATTAAAGAGTTTAATTAATTAATTCCGTATCATTGGAGTTTATAACTGTAGGTTCATAATCAGATTAAACAAAGGTTTGAGTGTTGCACATTTAGTATTCAAATTATTGTTTTAAGGGGAATTTATTATATATGATACATTTTAAATATTCAAATTATGTGTACAGATACGTTATAATATATAGTTTATTTAAATTAGATTGAAATTTACAACTATATAATATGATATGATAATATGTGACATTCAAATATTAAATAATATGAATTGGTTCATATTAAACATATACAGAAAACTTAATGTGAATGAGATTCATATTAAAACTATAGATTATGAAAGAGATAAGTATATTTGAAAACGATTCAAATATTGAATTAATTAAAAATTTGATGTTTAATTTAAAAATAAATAAATGTTAATTTGATTATTTATTTATTTATTTTATTTTAAATAAAATAATGTTTATTTAATTTTAAGTTATAATTGCTTAAACTTCCTTGCATTACAGAGGAGTGGTTAGTGGGGTAAGGGGAATTAACTTCCCGTATTATTTTAAAACACTAACAAATTGAATAGAAATCTTTCTTCCTCTCTTAAAAAGAAAATACATAGAGGGGTTCTCTATAATTTTTGCTTTCTCCTACACCAAAAACCAAAAGCTCCCACAAGCTTCCTTGTTCCCTAGAGGATAATAGAGAAGACCGGTGGTCGTGTTTTGCTTGTCTTTATTTAAGAAAAAACCATTGAAGATTTACGTAGCGAAATGCGGGATCAGTCCAACTTTTCGTTTTTCACAGAATTTACAAGAATTACGACTTAAAAGAGAAGGATTATGCATTTAATTTAAACTTACAGCATGTTTTTCTAAAGAAAAAGTGAAGAATAAAATACCTTTGAAGAACGAATTTCTTCAAGAACTCCCTCTATTAAGATCACAATCTGGAAACCAATTAGGATACCACCAAATTGGAACTTCATGTATTCTTTTTAGGGTTTGAAAATAGGCAAGAGATGTGGGCTCTGCCTTTAGGTTTAGAAGAATGAAGAAGAAAAAGATGAGAAGATGATTTTTCTTCTCTGTAAACTTTTTTCAGAGAGAACCAACTCAAACTAAGAGATTTGTGAAAAAAGATGAATAAGAACCATTCATTCTTCCACAACCCATGTTGAAGACTGAGAGATTGGGGAGGGAGTCAACTCCCTTTAAGTAAAATTAATTTAAATAAATTAAATTAATAATAATAATAAAATATATATACACTATACGTTATATCAAATATAACATATAGCATATAGTTTTATATTACATAAAATACAACATAACATATAGTTTTTTCTCCCAATAATACATGGTATTTAATATAAATCACATTTATAATATTAAATTCATTTATATGAATCTCATCCATATAATTGATATTTGAATCATATTAAATATTTAATTCTTCTCAACTTATTTATGGTATTTAATATAAATCATATTTATATTAAATTTAATTACATGAATCTCATTCATATAATTAGTATTTGAATCATATTCAAATTCCTCTCATATTACCTTATATTATAATGTATCAAATACATTATACTAATTATATCACATATATAATTAATTTAATTAATTATATCATATATAATTAATTCACTCAATTAATTTGAACACTTAAAACTAATCTAAAATTAATTCTCAATTAAATTCTTGTTGAGCTACAGAGGGGACCTAATGGACCTGTAGATTGAAGATCCAATAGTAGTTCAATAATTAGTTAAACTTCTTAATTAAATTACCCAACATCCATTAACTGTCAGTCATTCCACTAAAGACTAACAGTTGCACTCTTCGCACTACAAATATATTTCTGTGTCCATTGGATATAACCAATCAACAGTGCAATGACCCTTAACAAATTGTTCAAAAGTACAGCTAGGCCAAAATTATCGTTTTGCCCTTGTAGTTACATCTAACTCCTTAAGTCCCATTGATTTCTCTAATGAACAATGAGTCATAGTCCAACTATGACCAAGTCCCTCTCGGGCCAGGAGAGGGTGTAGCCACTATGTTCCCGACATCAGGGAATGAGTGAATTCCGTCTTGTGTAGCTGTGTTCCCAGCTATCCAATCAGACAAATTCCTAAAAAGGAAGGCATATTAAATTGGCGATCTGGCCACTCTCACCCATACAAATCAAAGAACCGCCTTCATAAGCAGGAGTTCACAACTCACTCAGTATTCAGGTCATGTCACCTGTAGTCATCCTCATGAAATGTAAGTCTCTATTATTAACAACATTATATAAAGAGACTAATCATTTTGTGGTCCGATCTTATATAAACTCTTTGTATAGAATGCCCCCACTCACATGTCTCCACATGAATGATCAGGATCAGATCATTTGTAGCAATTTACAATACTTGTAACACCTACAAAATGGATTGTATCTGAATTGTCACTAGGATAAGGTACCCAGCCTTATCCATCTACTGCAGACCGTTTAGGTTATTATTTAAACAAGATCTACTTGTATGTCTCTACATACTTGTTTAAATTACATAAAATAACCTAGGATCTTAATTTGTTGGATTGAGTATATGCTTATAAAATAAAATTTATTTTCATAAAATAACACTTATTTTATTAACAACATTATGTTTATACAAAGTTTACAAACTATGAGATTACAAGAGATTTAGGACACATATCTCAACAATCTCCCACTTGTCCTAAAGCTTATTGGGCCTAATGTACAATACAAATAAAGTACAAAATCACAATAAGCTAGTGCATACACTATACCCCAATAACATCTCCCACTTGCCCTAGACAATAGGTCGCATATCCCGTAGACTCAGACTTTCTAGATGACCCTCAAACACTTTAGTCGTGACAGCCTTTGTAAATGGATCAATAACGTTGTGCTCCGAAGAAATCTTCATGACAATCACGTCACCTCGATACATGTGCTTGCCTCTTCGGTGACTCCTAGATTCCTTAGAATTTTCCATAGCCCCACTGTTATCACAATAAAGTGTGATGGTCAAAGACATATTTGGAATAACTTCCAAATCAGTAAGGAACTTCTTAAGCCATATAGTCTCTTTAGCAGCTTCACAAGCAACTACGTATTTGGTTTTCATAGTGGAGTCTACAATGCATCCTTGCTTGATGCGTCGCTATACTATAGCTCTTCCATTCAGAGTAAACACTGACCCTGATGTGAATTTCCAAGAATCTCAATCAGTCTGAAAGTCAAAGTCTGTGTATCCTATAAGGATCAAATCCTTATCTCCATAAACGAGCATATAATTCCTCTTTCTCCAAAGATACTTGAGGATCGTTTTGACCGTCGTCCAGTGATCTAATCTTGGATTGGACTGATATCGATTGACAATCCCTACTGCATAGCAAATGCCAAGTCTAGTACATGACATTGCATACATAAGGCCGCCAACAATCGATGCATAGGAATTCGTCTTATTCTCTTTACCTCTTAAGGAATCTTAGGATACTATTCCTTAGACAATAAAATTCTATGCCTGAAAGGTTATGAATCCTTCTTAGAATTGTGCATTGAATATCTGACAAGTATCTTGTCAATATACGATGCCTGAGACAAGGTCAACCTTTTGTTCTTACGATCCCTGATAAACTGGATTCCTAGAACAAACTACGCCTCTGCCAAATCTTGGAATTGGGTGGCTAGCCATTTATTTACATAAGTCAAAAAACCTACATCATTCCCAATGAGTAGGATACCATCCACATACAATATGAGAAAAAGTACTGAGTTGTTGATGATTTTCTTGTAAACACAAGGCTCATCAACATTCTGATCAAAGCCATAAGATTTGATCGCTATATCAAATCTTATATTCCAAGATCGAGATGCTTGTTTCAGTCTATAAATAGACCGATTAAGCTTGCAAACCTTTTACTCTTGATCTTGTTCAATGAATCCTTCTAGTTGATTCATGTAGATGGTCTCTTCAAGATTACCATTCAAAAAGGCAGTCTTGATGTCCATTTTCTATATTTCATAGTCATAATATATGGCTATGGACAAGAGAATCCTGATAGACTTTAACATGATAATAGGTGAGAAAGTTTCTTCATAGTCCATTCCCTCAACCTAGGTATAACCCTTTGCCACAAGTCTAGCTTTAAAGGTTTGTACATTTCCATCTATATCTCTTTTCCTCTTGTAGATCGTTTTACAACCTATAGGTTTTACCCATCAAGTTGATCTACAAGCTCCCAGACAGAATTGAAGTATATGGACTTCATTTATTAATTCATGGCTTTAATCCATTCATCCTTGTCAATATCTTCCATTGCTTGTTTATAAAACAATGTATCCTCAACTCCATCATCAGTTATGATGTTTTGAGCTTTTGTTATACCCATGTAGCGTATAGATGGGTTCATAACCCTCCCACTACGTCGAGGAAATCTCAACTCTTGAGATGGATGACTAGATGAACCGAGATCAGCAACTCTTGTTGATGTATCAGCCCCTTCAACAACTCTCGTTGAAGTCTCAGTAGATTCTTTAGAAATTTCACTTCCCTCATGTGGTCTTCTTCCAAGAAGGTAGCGTTTGTCGATACAAACACTTTATTCCCACTTGATCATAGAAGTATCCACCTTTCGTTTCCTTGGGGTAGCCTACAAATAGACACGCTTTTGAACGAGGTTCCAACTTTTTGGGGTTTATCATTAACACATGGGCAGGACATCCCCAAATTCTGAAATGGCATAAAATACCTTTACGACCTCTCCATAACTCAAAAGATGTTTCAAAAATACTCTTTGAGGGAACGTTGTTCAAAATATAAACTGTAGTCTCTACTGCATATCCCCAAAACGAGTCAGAAAGATGAGCATAACTCATCACAGATCGAACCATGTCTAACAAGATTCTGTTTCTCCTTTCTGATATACCATTTTGTCAAAGTGTACCAGGGGCTGATAGTTGGGACGTAATTCCATGTTCTATCATATAATTTTGGAATCTTAAGTCCATATAATCTCCACTATGATTAGATCGTAGCATTTTTATCTTTTTACCTAAAAAGTTTTCAACTTCAGTCTTGTACTCCTTGAACTTTTCAAGAGCTTCATACTTATGTTACATTAGGTATAGATACTCAAATCTAGAATATCATCTATGAAAGAGATGAAATATTCATACCCTTCTCGTGCACTTACATTCATCAGACCACAGAAGTCTGAATGTATAAGCTCCAAGGTTTCTTTGGCTCTATAACATTTTTAGTAAAAGGTCGTTTAATCACTTTGCCTTCAAGGCATGACTGACATACTGGTAAAGAGTTTTCTTCTAAACTATTTAGAAGTTCACTTTTCACCAACCTCTCAATCCTATTGAGATTGATGTGACCTAACCTCGGATGCCAAAGATGGGAATTTTCTTAGAGAAATTCTTGGTCTCTTTACAATTGTTGCTGTTTTGAACATTTCAATATTGATTACGACTTTTATGACTAACGATCTTAGTACATATAAGTTATTTTCCATTGAACCAAAACCTAACTTCATTCTATTCTTCAAAATAAGATTTTATTCTTACAGAAGGATATAGAATATTTTTGTTCAATTAGAAAGGAAAATGAAATTATGTTCCTCTTGATATGAGGAACTATATATACGTTATCTAATAACATATATCGTTTCTTGTCCAAAAATAACCTAAGCCTACTTACAGCAACAGCTCAAAACGGCCTCACCAGTACTGACTCTAAAAGTGATCTCTCTAGTTTCTAACTGTTTCTAGGAATTAAATCCTTGATGGGAAGAACATATGTGGTTAGTAGCTCCTAAATCAACTATCTAGGCAGAATTATCATTCTCTGCTAAGCACGTCTCCAAAACAAATAAATCAGATTTTTTTTTGAAGTTCTTCCTTTTTTTTGGAGAGTAGTGGGATTTTGGCCAACGCATCAGGTATGTTTGCCAAAATGTGAACTCAGGCACTAGAATTAGCCTTCGTCCACACCTCATATGCATCACAAACATTTCATGGTACATCAGGGGTTGGGACTTGAGGACAATCCTCAATCATGACAATTTCAAGCTCGTTTATCACGAAAAACGTTTTAATGGATTCTTTCCACGTCGTGTAATTGAAATCAGTCAAACTAAAAAAGACAACTATCGGAAAAACGCTATTTGACATATTTGCTGAAAAAATAAATACATTTATCTACATTAGATTTTAGCACAACTCTTAAAAAAATTGAATCAGTTTTAGCAAAATCTAAATGAACCCCATTTAATATCTAATTTTACAATGACACTTCAGTGATTTAGGACAAGAGTCATCGAAGGGTAATCAGTTGTCTCTTCATTGAATTGAGACATTCTCATTCAATCATCACACCATAATAATGTTGGAAATGTCCTAGAACTTGCAGTTCGTAAATTTTGTTTTAAACATTCTATTTATCAATAAAATATTATTGAGTATTTTATTCAATAAAATTGTTGATATTGCATTCTATTACGAAAATCTAATAAACATATCCATGGTTATAATATGAATACTTTAACTTTATGTGGTGACATAAATAGGATCAAGTTAATAGTATATAGCCTAAATGATCTATAAATATATGGATGAAATTGGGTATCTCATCCTCGTAACACTATTGGATGCGGCCCATTTTGTATAAGTACTATAAATGATGTGACCCACAGATCATTCATGTAGAGACATGTAGTGTGGGCATCCTATGCAATGAGTTTGCATGAAAACTGGACCACGAAATAGTCACTTTTCTTTATAACAACCGTTTACGATTAAAACTGATTATTTCATATTAAAGTAACCTAGGTTAACTCAATCTTGGTGAAATTCTGCTGAATTCGTGGAAGAGATCTTCAAAGGTAATGTTTGTTTCAAACCCTCTTATGAATGTCATATGAATAGCACGTTTAAAACTCAAATTAAGTGTAGTTTAAGTGCTTATTGATTATGAATTCTTCCGTTGCATGTTATATTACTCCTTCAAATAACCCTTATTCCTATAACAATCAGTCATCATTTATTTGGTCAAGAAATCATTAACTTGCTTAATAATTTTTCGTAAGTGTGGCCCTCTATTTTAGACCCTAGAGTTCCACCCCAATGAGCCAACTGAAGGGAAAAACTAATTGGGAATAAAACCAAAGCGATCCTATCTATTTCTGGAGTTCGTCTTTATATTGACCTAATGCACAAACCATCTATAGGGAGACACTCCTAGGGCCCTCAAAGCCGTGCAAGAAGGTCTCACGGTACAAACCAATGAAAGAGATGATGTGACATGTTGACACACATTCCTCTCCCACTTATTATAAATACGCTCTCCATTCACCTTGATATTGACCCATACAAACAACATCTGAAGGGAGATGCTCCCAAGGCGCCTCAAGGCCAAGCATGAGTCTCATGGTGTGAATATTAAGGAAACAACATGAGTGGAAAAATTAACGTATCATATACATCTTTTCCTCCCACTGAGCATTTTAACAACCTAGGGTTTAATTAACTTGTAAAAAATACAGCTGATTATTTTTACTAATTGACCGTTTAAGTTTGCCCAAAAGTAACACTTATTTTGGAAAGTTAAAACAATTTTTTACTAATATTTGTTAAATACCTTAATAAATGTTAATCAATAATTGCATGCTTGTAACAAATCTATTTAATTCACCTTTCCAGGTAGGTTTCCAGGTAGGGGTGCGACGTTTCCATCATCTTAAATACCCCAACCTAGACAGAACCCACCTTAGACAAAAGGTCCCTTATAGATGTGTTTGCTACAAATTTAATCTTTTATTGAAATCAATTTAATCCTATTAAACTGATTAAAAAGATTAATCTAATTTCTAATCTCATTAGAAATTTGTGAACTTAGGTCTATGTGAACCATATTTTAAAACTAATTTTAAAAAATGATTTTACCTAAGTTTGCATGTAACTCTTAGTTATTGATTTTAATTTCTAATTTCATTTATTTAACTCTTATAAAGAGAATGAAACAAATTAAAACCTACATTGCATTGATCGACATACTTTATAAAATTATAACGTTTATAAGATTACCTAAAGTAATGTCATGCATCATGCAATGTTCATTTCATTACTACATATACATAATACTTATATATAACAAAGTAATGAAATTAAATAACATACATTACATGCATATATTCAAACTATATATTATAACCGATTATAATATAAATGATGCATGACTATGTTATTTATGCATGCAAGCATATAGTATAATACTTATATTAGATGATGCATTTCCATGCTATAAAATTAAATCATGCATATACATATATTATAACACTTATAATATAAATGATGCATGAAATTAAATGCATAACTTATGGTGGGTTTTAATTTTATATGACATACAATATGACATATAAATAATTAAAATTATACATTGTATGTATAATTAAATAAAAAAGTAATATTGGACCGAAATTGGCATCCTAAACATTAATTAAATTAATATAATAATTATATTAATTTAATTAATAAAAATACAATAAATAAATAATTATTATTAATTAAATAAAAAGAAAAAACTACAAAGAAACCGCTAGGAAAACTTAAACCCACGATTTGGTGGAATCCAAATGCATGCACTAACCATCCAGAGCATCGCGACGGTTTGATTTAGGGTTTAGGGTTTAGACTCATAGTATGTAGCAGCTTGTGGAGCTGCTAAGGAGGTCATATGGCTCAGGAAGTTCTTGACTGATCTGGAAGTTATTCCAAACATGTCTAGGCCTATCACTCTTCATTGTGATAATAGTGGTGCTGTGACGAACTCCAGGGAACCTAGGAGTCACAAGCGCGACAAACGTATAGAACGAAAGTATCATCTCATCTGCGAGATAGTGCACCGAGGGGACGTGATAGTCACGAAGATCGCTTCGAAGCACAATGTTGCTGACCCATTTATGAAGGCTCTCACGGCTACAGTTTTTTAGGGTCACCTTCAGAGTATGGGTCTACCGGACTGCCCGCGGCTGGACTAGGGAAGTGAGAGATTTTTTTGTACTAGGCCTTAATGCCCTAATTTATTGTTTTGTACTTATTTTTATCTTGTACACTCAGTTGCTTTAGTACAAGTGGGAGATTGTTGGGGTTGATGCCCTAAACTCTCGTAGGGTCCTATAGTTTGTAAACACCTATATGAACAAATGCTTGTGATGTAATAATATGAGATATTTTCTTCACTGTTATCTATGAAATATGAGATATTTAATTTAAATTTACCACAAACCAATAAACGAAGATCCTTGGTTGTCGTTGTAACTTAAGTATGTATGTAGAGACATACAAGTGGATCATGCCTTAAGTGATAACCTAAATGGTCTGTAGTATATGGATATAGGAACGAAACCTTATCTTGGTGACACTACAAATACGACCCGCTTTGTAGATAGTTACAAGTGTTGTGACGTGCTACAGGTGGTGTAATCCTGATCATTCATGTGAAGACATGCAAGCGGGGATGTCCTATAAAAAGAAGTTTGTATAAGACTGGACCACGAAGTGTTTAGTCTCCTTATATAACGTTGTTCATGACAGAGACTTTCATTTCACTAGGATGACCATAGGTAACATGACCTTAATCTTGAGTGAGTTGAGAACTCCTTCCTTTGAGAGCAGTCCTTTAATTGGCATGGGTGCGAGTGGCCAGATTGTCGACTCAAACCTACCACTCTTAGGGATTCGTTTGATTGGGGAGCTGAGAACTCAGCTAAACAAGATGGAATGTACTCCTTCCTCGAAGAAAGGGTAAGTAGATAGATTGCTTCCTTAAGGGCTGATTCCGGGACTTGAACGATGTGGCGCCACACACCTTCTCATGGCCCGAGAGGTTTCCACTCATAGTAGGACTATGATGTATTGTTCATTAGGGGGATCAATGGTACTTGAGGAGTTAGATGTAACTACAGGGGGGAAACGGTAAATTGACCCAACTGTACTTATGAGTGATCTGTGAAGGGTTATCGTACTATTGACTGGTTATATTAGATGGACACAGAAATATATCTGTGGTGAGAAAAGTGCATCTGTGGGTCTTTAGTGGAGTGCCCGACAGTTAACAAATGGTGGATCTCGTGATGAAAGAGTTTAGTCAGCTATTCACGTATCGTTGGAGCTTCAAGCTACAAGTCCATAAGGTTCCCTTGGAAGCTCAATGGATTTAAGTTGAGAATCAGCATTTGGGTCAGTTTGAAGTGTTCAAATTGACAAGAGGGAGTTTGATTATATATGATATAATTAAACATGTTCAATTATATGTAATATAATTGATATGATATATGAGATACATTATTCGGAGGATTTTTTATATAAATATGATTTATATTGAATAAAGGAGAAAAGGACTATGGTTTAAATGTTACATATGATGTAATATTAAAACTATAAGTTATAATTATAATATGATAAGTTAGTTATTATATTTATTTATAATTAAAACAATTATATGATAATTGTAGGTGGTTTCTCCTTTAACCATGCGTGAAAGTGAGAGGTTATGTTCAGTTTTCATAACTGAAGGATAAAATGAAAAATGTTTTCCATTAAGAGCATTACCATTCGTTTAGCTGATTAGAGACTATACGGTAGCCTTCTAAGCGAGAGCCTAAACGATTGTGTAACGAGCCTTTCTCTAAACGATCGTGTAAAGTTTTACTAAACAATCGCATGCCTAGCTAGATTCTTTAAACGATCGTGTAAACGATTAAGCTTGTTTTTCTAAACGAGCGTGTACCTACTGAGTTTTACTAAACGATCAAGCACACGAAGTCTATATGATAGACAATTCACTCTCCCACTTGCTTGATCGTATAGTTCGATCGTTGCTTTCCTTCAATCCTCAACCAAATCCAACAGAGCCCACACCTCCTAGATTCTCACTCCGAGAATATCGAGGTTGCCAAGTGGTGGTGTCCGAGAGGTTGTTTGTTTGTGGTGATGTTTGTTCGTGATCTAAGCGACAACAAGAGGTTGTTGTACCAATTCTTCACGAGAGCGAGAAGTATTTAGAATAAAAGTTCTTCAAAGATATGTCTCTCGTTTCTTTTGCCATTAGATTCTAAAGCATGTTGTAATTTGTTAGAAAATGCATAACTAGAATTTGGATAGCATTGGTTTTTATAGTTGAAATGCATAACTAAAATTAATTTTAGTTGAAATGTTCAAAGTTCTTCAAATGTAGAATAATTTGTGAATGCTTATAATTCTGTCACAATGAATTTGAATCAATCGTGCTTCCGCTCATAGATTCTTTTTTATAAGTGTTTCTTCAATGTCTACATCAGTATAGCATTCAGATTTAAGTTTTCCACCTCCAAAACACAAACTCAATTTGGAGGTGTCTCGCAAGTATCTAAAGATCCACTTCATTGCTTCCTAGTGAGTGATGAGGAATTCATGACCAACTAAATATTATACGATGATCAAACTTGTTAGTAGTCATATATAGAATGATATATAAATAGTTGACGGTTAAAAATTACTTTTGGTCCTCGAACTTTTATATAAGAAACAATTAGTATTTGAACGTTTGTTTGTAACAATTTAGTTCCTATACTTTTAAATTTGTTACAATTTAGTTTTTATAGTTCTATATTAATTTATAATAATTGAGTCACTAAACTTTAATAAGTATTAATTTACTTCTTATACCTTGCAATTTGTAAAAAAGTATATGGGTTGTAATGGATTTGTGTTCTTTAATTGCGCGTGAGGCTTAACAAAATTCCCTTTCAAAAAAAAAATCTTAAAAGGGTATGGCTAAATTGTTACACTATTAAAGAATTCCTTATAAAGTTGAAAACACACTTTAATTAGGAAGGTGATTACAAAAGATATCTTGAATCTATATCTAACTATTGTTGAAAGGGCATACGTATTTCAAATATACATTTAATAGTATTAAAGTGTTGATATAATTAAACTTACCATAATCTTAAATTTTTAAATTAATCAATAATTTAACACGATATCAAAAATTCCTATAACGTCATTTTCTCTTTGGATAATTTTGTAAGATAAACAATACTAAATACTAAATACTAAAACTGTTTACCTTTTTCCTTTTCTTTTCTTTTCTTTTTTTTTTTTTCTTTTTTTTTTTTTTGGTTTTTTAGAGGTAGTTGAATTGCTGATCTTTGAACATTTCAACTAAAATTAATTTTGTGCCACACTCCGATTTTTGTATTATGTTTTTGTCCCTGTGTTACATTTTTTTGTTTCATGTACTAAAAGAATTGGACAATGCTTGATTTTTCACAAGTTAATAAAATGAGTGATTCAGTTTTGCTTAAATTTTAAGGCGGGTAAATAATAATATATGTCTGTATGTTTTTTAGTGGGAGATTAATCTATATCATCAATTCTTTTATCATAGATTTGAATTAGCTTATACAAATTTATCTGTTTAATCTGTTAAGTCAATCTGAACATAGTATAACAAGTGAAATATTAATTATGTTCAGTATTTTCATGTAGGTCGTAATTGTTGAACTAAAGTATTAACATTAATATAGTTCAACTTTTTTTAAAAGTAATATAGTTAAACTATTTAAATACTCATACTTTATATTTTTTATGTTTGTTTTAAAAAAAAAGCTAAATAATAATAATGATAATAAAAATGTCCCCTTCAAAAAAAATAAAAATAAAGTGAGGGTGGGACAAATAAAGACAAATGTGGTGGCGGAACTGGAGGCAGTTTAAAGGACACGCCAGAGAAAGTAAAAAGAAAAAATAATAATAAAACAAAAAAGTTAGAATTGTTAAATTGTGGACGCAATTGGTGACGTCATTAGTCCAGTCCCAATCAAAATCAAGTCCAAACTTTGCCTCCACTCCTCTCTGACTTTTCTCTTCCCTTTAAATAGAAATACACCTCGCGGGACCCACTTTATTTTGATATCATTTTAATCATATATTTCAAGTTCTTCGAATTTAATTCTCATACTTTCAAATATTTAATTTAGTTTTTAAATTTTTCATATATATTAAATTTAATCGTTGAAATTTAATTTTCATTGAAATCGATTCATTAATAATAATAATTTTCATGATGAATATATTTATGCTATTTAAAGGAGAAATATTTGATTTTCCTAATTACCCCTTTTAATTATTGGTTATAGACCTATCTTAGATAATTTTAAATTTAAATTATTAAATAAAATTATTTGACTTATTTTTTTCACACTTCCCCTTAAATTTTAAAAAATCCCTACTTTTTTTTTTTTTTTGGCCATACACGTTAATTTTTTAAAAAAATCCTCATTTTTTCCATTAGAAAAAGAAATCACTATTTATCTTTCTATATCTCATATTTGATTTAAAATAAAATCAAAATATTCTCGATAAATAGCTAAATTCAATCTCTCATTTTCATCCGTATGTTCTCTCCTTTTTATTTTTTTTTCATTTCTAAAAAGTGTGATAAAAAAAAATATCTATCTATATACTATAAACAATCAAGTTAAAAAATATTTTTTTTATAAAAATCTATATTTAGATTTTATCTCTAATTTCATATTCTATGAATAATCATGTATGAAAATCTCATTTTATCTAAAAATGTTAAAGAAAATTTTAAAAAAATGACATCATTTTAAATCATGTAAAAGAAAAAACACTTATAAAAAAATCAATTTACTATCTAATTCTAATCTAAAATCTAATTAAAGGGGTTGTGTGTCACACCCCCTCCCTAGCCTTAGCCCTAAGACTTGGAAGGGAGCATGAGGGTACATCAGTAGTATTCCAAAATAACATTTTAATTTAACATTTCCCCCTTATCTATTAAAGACTTTAACATGTTTACCATAATTTATCTAAGTTTTATACATATAGTTCAATTTTCTATGTTCTTTTATCACATGATCCGAGTCATGCCCTAAGAATTTACCAAGTTCTGGTATTTTGATGGTTTGTAGACTCCTTCCTGAACGCTCCGCTTTGCTACTTGGGGGGAAATAGAAGAAAACATTTGGAAGAGTGTGAGTTACTAAGTCCAATGAGTGGTGCTTTTAAAATAATAATCACTTTGCAAAACATATTTTTGGGAAGTCAATCACATAATCACAATTTCAGTATAATTTATGTATGATCATGTGTGATTTCATTCAATCATTATCCTCCAATTCCATGCTATACTTGGCATGTTCACATCATGGACATATTATCAATCATAACAACTTTTTATGGAAACTTTCTTATAACCCACTTTTCCCGCCAATGTGCACACCGACAATTCTTTTCCTGCTAGTCATGCTTAGATAACTTGACTCTATTTCCCGCCGACCGAGGCCGACTAATTTTCCGCCAAGTACCCTTTTTTAAGCATGCTAACTTATGTAGTTCGGGTATAATCTCGGTTTCCATAGAAATTTTATAGACAATATCATGGTACGTAGCATAACATCATCAACATACATTTTGCACTTACATATGCATATATTCACATATCAATGTATAAAACTAAATAAACACTCACCGTAAGCAAATTTTTCTACTAAAATCACCTTGAGAATACCTTCCTGAGGATTCCCCCATATCAATGAAAAATTCCTCAATTAATATTTTTTATATCAATAAATAATGTCAAAATAGCCAAAATATCATTATTTAATCAAAGTACCAGCTTACCCTATTCCAATTTAGCCAAAATCCTAAAATTAGCCTCTTTAGAGGTTATTTGGACTATGGTAGACAGCTGAGCGTTTGGCAGTAGACAGGGTGGGCGTGCTGTGCCGCACAGGAGCTGACGCGTTGGGCGCGCGTTGCACGGTGGCCTGTTTCACTGGGCGTGATGCGTTGCACGGTGGGGCTGCTGCGCTAGGCTAGCGCGTGGGATGCATCAAGTGAGGCATGCTAACAAGCAGACGCAGTGCTGCAAGGCGTGCGCGCAGGGTGTTGGATGCGTTGGCTGGCTGTGCGTCCAGGCTGACTCAATGCTTCACCATCGCAACCTTTGTTTCTTTTGAACTCCACTTAACTTGGCAACCTAATAACTCAAATGTAATACTCTAAATATGCTCTCAACACAAGATTTTGATGATGGTATGAATAAATCCCTTTCGCCCAACCCCTCTATTTATAGTCATTCCAAACTCACCCCTTGTGACAACTTAACTCCCATTTGTCTCACTTTGGAGCTACCAACACTTAGCCTACCCAGCCTAGCCTTGAGTTGTTCTCACCTCAATTTTCCAGCCAAAATTTCCTTTTTTGCTTGAAATCTCTTTCACCCACCTCCTGCTTAAGGTGATAAGACCTTCATTGCATGAAATCTCCTTTGTCCACCTCCTGTTAGAATTTTGTGTGAACCTCCTTTTGCCACCTAAATCACTTAAATACTTAAATATATTTCTCTACTTAAATTGTTTAAGACTTATGATCGTATAACTATTAGCATCTTCCCTTGTAGTTTTTCCATCAATTAGCCTTACCCTTTGTTCTGAACGCATAACAACTCACCCTTCTTTCATTAAAGTCCCATTTAGCCATCGCATGAGTCAGCCATCACCTAGGGTGGCCGCTCACCCTCAACGCATGGCTTGCTAGGTGTGCTTGCTCAGCCTACTAAGCATGGACGCACAGCGCTGACCATCGACGCATGGGCGTGCTGCCTAGACGCATTTGGTCACATAGGCGCGCTTGGCCGCGTGGGCGTGTCTCGTCACATGGGTGTGCGTTTGGCATAACGCATCGACGCATGGCTGCTCAGCAGACTCGGCAGCATTCGACGCATAGAATGGGCGTCCGGCTTGCCCGCTCGATGTATAGACATGGCGCTTGGCATACATGCTCGACGCATGGGCTGCGCGCTTGGCCTCGGCGCATGGCCTGTGCACTTGGCCTCGACGCATGACCTGTGTGCTTGGCCTCAACACATGGCCTGCGCGTCTAGCTCACTCGATGCATGCCTCCAACGCATGCCCTGCTTGTGTCTACATGCTCTTACGTTTGTTGTATGCAAGCCCTTGGCCATTTTTCAAGTCTTCTTGCTTCCATCCTCCAAGCACTCTTGCGTTCAACATATTTAAGCCTTCCATATGCGTTTGATCTTTTGGTCACCTTTTTGGATAATTTAGTATTAATGTTTTCCACTCTTTGCTCCAATATCCTTACTTAGGATTTTTCTTCTCTATTTAACTTCCCACTTTAGATTTAGTGTTAGGGTCTTACATTTATCACCCCCTTAAAATAATTTCGTCCTCGAAATTAAACGAAACTTAATTTACAACAGAACTTTTTATTTAATAATTTGCCTCATACAGTTTTATTACATCACGACTTTTATTCTAGTCTTCTAAAACTTTCTCTTTCCCTTTTCTCACGATCGATATATTGTCTTCCCTATCCTGAGTTATTCCATATAGTCTTCCCAACGTCATTTTTCCTATTTCCTCTTTTCTTTCTCCTATAGTTTGTCCTCCTTCAACCGTCGTTGATAACCCTCCCGGTTTGTTTAATGGTTCTATATTTTCAGTATCCATCTACTGAGGACATTCTCGTTTAAAGTGTCCCGGTCTGCCACACTTAAAACACGTGTGCAATCATTTATAAACATTATTGTTATTTAAATAACATCATTTCGAAATTAATGTTCATCCTCTCGTTTCTCCACACACACCTTTCCTGAACATGTCCTATTTCCTTACAGAAAATACATAACTTATAGGATTCCGTGTTGTTAGATTCGTATGTGGGTTGTTCCTCGAATTCGATCACGATACGTCGAGGAATATCCTTCTTTGCTGCACGCGCCCACTCTTGGTCCACTGTCAGTTCAAGCAATATATTGTTACTTCCTGTATTCAAACCTTCGGCCAGTTCTCGTTGATATTTTTCCTAAATTTCTCTTGTTTTTCTCTGAAAAACATAACAATTTTTACGGATATGGCCAACCTTGCCACACCCATAGCAGATTCCGGTCCCTTTCAGACACAAACCGCTATAAATTTTACCACATTGCGGATATCCCATGTTGATTCGGGATCCCACTAAGTTTGCATTGTTCAAGGTAATAGGATATTCAGTATTATTGTTCACACTATTCTCAGATCTTTCAGGGTTTTCCCCTAGGTTACCGTTGCGGTCTCCAGTTCGCGTTCCGGAGTCATTCCCCACCAATCTTGTCTGCTCGGATTCATTTCCTATAGTGGATATTATTAGGTTATTACTTACTAATTTCTTTATTTTCACTTCCCCTTTCTCATGTTTTCCTATGTCCACTTATTATTCCCCACTTCTTTCTCCTAACCTTTCCTTATTTTATTTTAGGTTTTTCCTAATATATTTCAATATATTTATTCCTTTTTAGGTTCTGACCTGGCCTAGTTTCTAATATTATCTGCCTTCCATACCTTAGGTAAACCTTTTCCCTGATGCCACTTTGGCTTTAACCTACCCCTTTTTCTTTTATTTTTTCTAGATTCTATTTATACTTATGCTAGACTCAACTTTTCTAAGGTTTTACGTAAACTTTTGCTCTGATACCAAGCTGCCACACCCCCTCCCTAGCCTTAGCCCCAAGACTTGGAAGGGAGCATGAGGGTACACTAATAGTATTCCAAAATAATATTTTAATTTAACATTTCCCCCCTTATCTGTTAAAGACTTTAACATGTTTACCATAATTTATCTAAGTTTCATACATATAGTTCAATTTCCTATGTTTCTTTATCACATGATCCGAGTCGTGCCCTGAGAATTTACCAAGTCCTGGTGTTTTGGTGGTTTGTAGACTCCTTCCTGAACGTTCCGCTTTGCTATCTGAGGGGGGGAAATAGAGAAAACATTTGGAAGAGTGTGAGCTACTAAGCTTAGTGAGTGGTGTTTTTAAAATAATAATCACTTTACAAAACATATTTTTGAGAAGTCAATCACGTAATCACAATTTCAGTATAATTTATGCATGATCATGTGTGATTTCATTTAATCATTATCCTCTAGTTCCATGCTATACTTGCACGTTCACATCATGGACATATTATCAATCATAACAACTTTTAATGGAAACTTTCCTATAACCCACTTTTTCCATCAATGTGCACATCAACAATTCTTTTCCCGCTAGTCATGCTTAGGTAACTTGACTATATTTTCCGCCGACCGAGACCGACTATATTTTCCCGCCAAGTACCCTTTTTTAAGCATGCTAACTTATGTAGTCCGAGTATAATATCGGTTTCCATAGAAATTTCACAGACAATATCATGGTAAGTAGCATAACATCATCAGCATGCATTTTGCACTTACATATGCATATATTTACATATCAATGTATAAAATTAAATAAACACTCATCGTAAGCAAGTTTTTGTACTGAAATCACCTTGAAGGTATACCTGACGATTCCTCCATATCAATAAAAATTCCTCAATTAATATTTGTTATATCAATAAATAATGTCAAAATAGCCAAAATATCATTATTTAATCAAAGTACCAGTTTACCCTATTCCAATTTAGCCAAAATCCTAAAATTAGCCTCTTTAGAGGTTATTTGGACTGTGGTAGGCAGCTGGGCGTTTGGCAGTAGGCAGGGTGGGCGTGTTGTGCCGCACAGGGGCTGACGCGTTAGGCACGCGTTGCACGGTGGTCTGTTGCGCTGGTCGTGATGCGTCGCACGGTGGGGCTGTTGCGCTGGGCTAGCACGTGGGATGCGTCGAGCAAGACGCGCTGACAGGCGGTTGCAGCACTACAAGGTGTGCGCGCAGGGTGCCGGATGTGTTGGTTGGCTATGCGTCCGGGCTGGCTGAATGCTTTACCAACGCAACCTTTGTTTCTTTTGAACTCCACTTAACTTGGCAGCTTAATAACTCGAACGTAATACTCTAAATATGCTCTCAACACAAGATTTTGGTGATGGTATGAATAAATCACTTTCGCCCAACCCCTCAATTTATAGCCATTCCAAACTCACCCCCTTGTGACAACTCAACTCCCATTTGTCTCACTTTGAAGCTGCCAATACTTAACCTACCCAGCCTAGCCTTGAGTTATTCTCACCTCAATTTGCCAGCCAAAATTTCCTTTTTTGCATGAAATCTCCTTCACCCACCTCCTGCTTAGGGTGATAAGACCTTCATTGCATGAAATCTCCTTTGTCCAACTACTGCTAGAAATTTTTTATGAACCTTCTTTTGCCACCTAAATCACTTAAATACTTAAACATATTTCTCTACTTAAATTGTTTAAGACTTATGATCATATAACCATTGGCATCTTCCCTTGGAGTTTTTCCATCAATTAGCCTTACCCTTTTTTCTTAACGCATAGCAACTCACCTTTCCTTCATCAAAGTCTCATTTAGCCATCGTATGAGTGGCCATCACTAACGTATAGGGTGGCCACTCACGCTCGATGCATGGTTTGCTAGGTGTGCTTGCTCAGCCTACTAAGCATGGACGCACGGCGCTGACCATTGACGCATGGGCGTGCTGCCTAGGCACTTTCTTGCTTGGCCGCATAGGCACGCTCGGCCGCATGGGCGTGTCTCGCCGCATGGGCGTGCGCTTGGAATAAGGTATCGATGCATGGCTGCTCGGCAGCGCTCGACGCATAGGATGGGCGTCCGGCTTGCCCGCTCGACATATAGGCAAGGCGCTCAGCATATATGCTTAATGCATGGGCTGAGCGCTTGGCCTCAACGCATGACCTGTGCGCTTGGCCTCAACACATGGCTTGTGTGCCTGACTCACTCGACGCATGCCTCCAACGCATGCCCTGCTTGTGTCCGCATGCCCTTGCGTTTGTTGTTTGCAAGTCCTTGGCCATTTTTCAAGTCTTCTTGCTTCCATTCTCCAAGCACTCTTGCGTTCAACATATTTAAGCCTTCCATATGCATTTGTTCTTTTGGTCACCTTTTTGGATAATTTAGTATTAATGTTTTCCATTCTTTGCTCCAATATCCTTACTTAGGATTTTTCTTCTCTATTTAACCTCCCACTTTAGTTTTAGTGTTAGGGTCTTACATTGTGAATATATATAGAGAGAGTAATTTCACACTAAATCATTAATTAAAAAATATTCTCCCTCTTTTTTTGACATTCGGGTTGAAGTGAGAAAATTGGAATGATAATAGATTTTAATAAAATTGATTATCTCAAAGTAATTCACGTTAAAAAAAAATTTATAAAGAATATAGATTTAGATTTTATCTATAATCTCATGTTTTCTAAAAAATTATGAATGAAAATCTCATTTTATCTAAAAACATTAAAGAAATTAAAGAAAATTGATATCATTTTATCTAAAGAAATCATTTTCAATAGTTTTATATAATTAGAAAATTCTTATAAATAAAAAAATCCCAAAAATATTTACACATTATAATAAAAAGTTCTAAAAGTGCTTGTATTTTAGATTTTTTTTTCTATAAAATATAAATATTTTTAAATATTTTTTTATATTTAAAAACGATAGTTTATAAATATATTTATTTTAAATGAAAATAAAATATAATCATGAATTGAAATCTACGTTTTTTTATGAATAGCTAAATTAAACCTTACATGTGACTCCTCATAATTTTCTTTTTCATTTTTTTTTTTTAATTTAGTGTTTTAAAACTCGTTCTCTCTATTTTTTTTCTTTCATTTTTGTTGAAATTTTGTTTGTAACATTATGGTTTTTTTTTAAAAAAAATCCTAATAGCAACATTGTTTCGAACCCCTTTTTTTTCCCTCCTTTAAGCTTTTTCTAGAAGTAAGCATCATCTCAAGATATTTTTTTATTAAGTGTTTTTCTTCTAAGTCTAGAAGGAGATGCCACATTTGTTTCTCTTTAATTTTTATTTATCATATGTTCTCTTCTTATTTTTTGTTTAACACATGTTATCTTCTTCGATAATGATATAATATTACTATAATTTTGTATATATTAGCCCTCTTTTTATTCTATACACACATATTCACTTATTCTTCCTTACATATTGAAGAAGTGGAAAAGAAGACCTTGATTTTAGGTTCAAGAAATTTGTTAAAAGTTCAAACAATTTAGACATCGGTAAACTGACAAAGAAGAGACTAATTGACTATTTTTCTGCTTTTGTAATTTTTTTTCACTTTTTATTTTGCACATCAATAAGTTGGTTTATAATAATTTATTATTTTTTTTTTTGCATGTTTTTGTGCTTTATTTTTTCTCAATTCAAATTTGTTGTAAATGTACAACAATTTTGAAATAAATATAATAGAAACAAATTTTTATTTCTAATAAAAGTTATGAGTTTTTATTTTTTTAATTTTTTATTATAAATGTAAATATTATTTGTTTGTTTATTATTTTACTCAAATATTTGGATTAAGCGATAAAAACATCAATTAGAACACTTAAAAAAAGTTTTAAAAATATATATTAATTCAAATTTGTTTTAAGTAATATGATTTTTTTAAAATTATAAAGAAAAATAAGTATGGAGTAGAAGACTTTTATTTCAATTTATATATTTACATTTTATTTTCAATGTTTTGAAAGGGTTTCGATTAGTTTCCAAAATTTATAGTAAAAATACTAATAAATAATAATAAAATTTTGAAAAAATCAACATTGAATCAATAATAGAGATTGAATTTAAGATCTATTGAAAATTTAGAGACTACTATATTTAAAAGTATAAAGACTAAATTTAAATAAATTTCAATATATAGAGACTACAAATGATAGTTTGACTAACTTTTTTAACTTTAAAATTTGTATTAATAAGTCTTTGGTATATAAAATTAATTGATGAAAATAGATATGAAATTGATTTTTTATTTCTAATGGACTCCAAAGTTTCTACATATGTCTTGTACATTTATATATTTTAAAAAAAAGGTTAAAATTGGAAGTTTAAAAATCTATTAGGTATGGTAAAGTTTTAGGGAATTAAAGAATACAAAATAAAAAATTCAGGAATCTTTTAATTTAGACAATTTTTAAATTTTAAAAATCAAGTAAAAAAAAACATTTAAAAACTAAATTTTTAATTAAAAAAAATTATATTATACCTATCTTTTTTTTGTTGTGATATATATATGCAACAGATAGACGCTCATCGAAGTCTATCTACATCTATCAATGATAAAAATTAATACAGGTTTATCATTGATAAACGTTGATTAACAATATTTATCAGTGATAAAAATTAATAGAAGTCTATCACTGATACTATGTGATTGGTTCTTATTTCTTATTTCAGTATATCGATTTAGGTCTAATCTATTAGTTTTTTCTTTTTTTTTTTTCATAGGAATTCTGCATAAATATCGATAGAAATCTATCAATATTTTTATTGCTATTTTTGAAAATAGTTTGACATTTTTCTATCGATAAAAATTTCTCAAAGTTGTAAATTATTTTTTCCTTTAGTTTTTTTAGAAAGATATTTTTTTTCTTTAGTTAATCTAAACGGAATTTAAGCTAATTAAATTAAGCCCATTAAGCTGACTGCACCAAATATTTGGTTGGGTGTGAAATTCCCGAAGAAGCAATTGGTAGACAAAAGGAAGATGCTTATTTTATATAAAGAAATCTGTTGTTAAATGAGAGAGTATTCGTATAGACGATTTTCTTTTTCTTCCTCTCTCTTTAATCTTTATTATTTTCATTATTATATTCAATTTAAACGGTTTAATTTTCAACTCGTCATGCATTAATATTTTAGAATATTATATTATAACTAAATAATATTTTCTTTTGGAGAATAAGAAAGACACATATTATCAAGATATTCTGATTAATTTTAGTTCAATTAATATAATACATGGTTGTTATTCAAATCAATTATGTAAATTTCAATACAATATATTATAAGACACAAAATAAAGTCAGCATTTAGCATTGTGGTTGAGATCTCTTGGATACCACATTAAACAAAATTATCTTTGTTTCCTAAGCCCTAACACTACAACGCTTATATATACAGTTATAACCAAAAAAATCTGTGTGTATCATATCCCATTTTAAACAATTATTTTCTCCCTCTCTGCATGTTTTTTTTAATAATATTATTATTTATCTTCCTTTTAACTAATATATGAGAGTGCTATTAAGTAAGAGGTATGCGGTTTGAATCTTTACACTTGTATAAACAAAAAATTAATCCTTGCTAAAGTCTTAATCTTTATGATTAATATCTTTCTCTATATTATGACATGGACATTTGTTATGTGATTTTGATTTAAAGATTATAATCGACGTAAAATAAGACAAAAACATAAATGGCAGGGTCGATAAAAAAATCAAGATTTAGGCCAAAAGTAGCATTGTAAGGTCAAAACAGGCTTAGAAAATGGAGTTAGCTTAGGCCTGGACCCAAGCTAATGTGCTTGGCCTCGGTCAAGTCTAACACAATGTCTAACGAGACATGTGACCCAAGAACATCATCCTTAAATAGAACAAAATTACAACCAATTTTTTTAAATGGCTAATAGGACATGCTCTGACTCGAGGAGATAGTCATCCTGGTGTAGCTTTGAAGTTCTATGGAGGACAAGTTTAGGATGTTTTATTAAAGTATTGTAGTTTGGAAAACAATTTAGTGAATTAGGATAGTTTGAAAAGTATTTAGAAATATATTGTAGTTTGGCAGTCCGAGGAAGAGAGAGAGATTAAGTCGAGTTTTGAGAACTCGACGATGAAGCTTGTACTAAAGTCGAGTGTTGAAAACTCGACCTACATTTGTCGAGTTTTCAACACTCGACACATTGCCCAACTGATTCACCTTTTATCTTCCACCTGCCCAGCCTGCAACTCTACATGCAAAATTAATCCATGGGTCGAGTTTTGTGTTTTAAACCCCCACCATCAGCTTCCTAGATCACAATTTTCCCTCTCCCTTCCTCCGCCGCCGTGCTACTGCCTTTGTTGTTCTCTGCGGTCGTCTTTTTCTTCCAAAACTTCTCAAAATTTTGCTCTCTTCTATTTCCAAAACTTATAAAAATTACTCTCCCCTTTTTACTCTTTTGTCTATCATCTCTTCCTATTTCTTCTTCCAAAAATTGTTACTAAATCATTTTTTCCCCACATTTGTCCATCAAATTGCGAGATTTGTACATTTACTGTACAAAGTTTCAATTTTTTTTTTTAAAATGATTATAAATTTTGTTCCTATTCTCATACTATTATATTTTTTTATAGTTTTTGTTGTTGTTTAGGAAACACTACTGGAATTCTGGCTTCTCCCGACGTCATATTTCGTCAGGAAAGTGTGGAAAATTCGTCGGGAGAGGATCTCCCGATGCATAAACGGTCGTAGGGAGTTTGGTTGGAGAAATCCGTCAGGAGAGGATCTCCCGATGAACTTTTGAACGGCGTCGGGAGTTAGGGGGAACTCCCGACACTTAGTATACGGCGTCGGGAGTTCCTGAAACTCCCAATAGGCTACAATGCATCGAGAGTTCCCTCTTAACTCCCGATGCCATGTAAGCGTCAAGAGTTCCCCCTAACTCTCGATGCCACATAGGCGCCCGGAGTTCCCCTAACTCCCGATGCTGTTTTAGAGTTACTAAAATTTAATATATCGTTTGTAATTTTTTAAAATTTGATCTGAAATCCTGTGAAATATATTATACCAAATAAAGATTCACATAAACGAAAATGAAGTCCATTTTATAACAAGTAAAAAATTACAATATCCAAACGTTGTCCCAGCTCTAGAATACTTGTCCCTTATATTCAGAAATATATAAAAGAAGTAAAATGAGAACAACATCTAGAACACTTCTCGAACGCAGCATCTTCAATAATTGTCTCAGCTCATCTCCGAACAACATTCTACAAAAAAATAAAAACATTGAAATGTTATATTGATAAACAATTCAATTTCCTCTATTTTTCAATTTTTGAAAGTCCTATATGATCTTTTAGATTTGAATCTAGTAAAAATTAAATTTGCATGAGAAGTATGTAAGAAGGGCTAGCTTCTCTCA
>NW_028325941.1:10000-12500 GCF_027475165.1 Benincasa hispida | reverse complement strand
CTGGGAATGGCTCATTAAATCAGTTATAGTTTGTTTGATGGTATATGCTACTCGGATAACCTAGTAATTTTAGAGCTAATACGTGCAACAAACCCCGACTTCTAGAAGGGATGCATTTATTAGATAAAAGGTCGACGCGGGCTCTGTCCGTTGCTCTAATGATTCATGATAACTCGACAGATCGCATGGGCATCGTGTCGGCGACGCATTATTCAAATTTCTGCCCTATCAAATTTTGATGGTAGGATAGTGGCCTACTATGGTGGTGACGAATGACGGAGAATTAGGGTTCGATTCCGGAGAGGGAGCCTTAGAAACGCCTACCACATCTAAGGAAGGCAGTAGGCGTGCAAATTACCCAATCCTGACACGGGGAGGTAGTGATAATAAATTACAATATCGGGCTCTTCGAGTCTGGTAATTGGAATGAGTACAATCTAAATCCCTTAACAAGGATCAATTGGAGGGCAAGTCAGGTGCCAGCAGCCGCGGTAATTCCAGCTCTAATAGCATATATTTAAGTAGTTTCAGTTAAAAAGCTCGTAGTTAGACCTTGGGTTGGGTCGATCGGTCCACCTATGGTGAGCACTGGTCGGCTCGTCCCTTCTGCTGGCGATGCACTCCTGGCCTTAACTGGCCGAGTCATGCCTCCGGCGCTGTTACTTTGAAGAAATTAGAGTGCTCAAAGCAAGCCTACTCTCTGTATACATTAGAGATCGGAGTAATGATTAATAGGGACAGTCGGGGGCATTCGTATTTCATAGTCAGAGGTGAAATTCTTGGATTTATGAAAGAAAAACAACTGTGAAAGCATTTGCCAAGGATGTTTTCATTAATCAAGAACGAAAGTGGAGGGCTCAAAGACGATCAGATACCGTCCTAGTCTCAACCATAAACGATGCCGACCAGGGATTGGCGGATGTTACTTTAAGGACTCCGCCAGCACCTTATGAGAAATCAAAGTCTTTAGGTTCCGGGGGGAGTATGATCACAAGGCTGAATCTTAAAGGAATTGACAGAAGGGCACCACCAAGAGTGGAGCCTGCGGCTTAATTTGACTCAACACGGGGAAACTTACAAGGTCTATAAATAGTAAGGATTGACAAACTGAGAGCTCTTTCTTGATGCTATTGGTGGTAGTGCATGGCCGTTCTTAGTTGGTGGAGCGATTTGTCTGGTTAATTCCGTTAAGGAATGAAACCTCAGCTTGCTAACTAGCTATGCGGAGGTACCCCTCTGTAGCCAACTTCTTAGAGGGACTTATGGCCACTTAGGCCAAGAAAGTTTGAGGCAATAACAAGTCTGCGATGCCCTTAGATTTTCTGGGCCGCACGCGCTCTACACTGATGTATTCAACAAGTCTATAGCCTTGGTCGACAGGCCCAGGTAATCTTTAAAATTTCATCGTGATGGGGATAGATCATTGTAATTGTTTGTCTTCAACGAGGAATTCCCAGTAAGCGCAAGTCATCAGCTCGCGTTGACTACGTCTCTGCCCTTTGCACACACCGCCCGTCACTCCTACTGATTGAATGGTCCGGTGAAGTGTTCGGATCGCGGCAACATGGGTGGTTCACTGAACCTTATCATTTAGAGGAACGAGAATTCGTAACAAGGTTTCCGTAGGTGAACCTGCGGAAGGATCATTAATGATGCCTAAACATCAAACGACCAGCAAATGCGTTTAAGAACCAATTGTTCGCGTCGGGGGCGGGGAGGAAACATGCTTTTTTCCTGCCCCCTCCCCCTCGACGCGCTTAAACCAAACCCCAGCGCAGGTTGCGCAAAAGAACTTGAAATAAATCTGCCTGCCCCTTGCCCCGGCCTCGGTGTGCGGGGTTTGGAGCATTCTTGTACTCACAACGACTCTCAGAAATGGATATCTTGGCTCTCGCATCGATGAAGAACGTAGCGAAATGCGATACTTGGTGTGAATTACAGGATCCCGCAAACCACCGAGTCTTCTGGCCGAGGGCACAACTTGTTGTGCAGGCAAGGGCACGTGTTGGCCTCCTATGCGCACCGCCGTGTGGATGGCTTAAATTCGAGTCCTCGGCGCACGTCATCATGACACTACAGTGGTTGATCCAACCTCAGTACCATGTCGCGGCCTCAACCCCGCCTCCACGGACTCATGCACTGACCCTTTGAGCGTTATACCCGAAAGAATGGCGCTCTCGACGCGACCCTAGGTCAGGCGGGACTACCCGCTGAGTTTAAGCATATCAAGAAGCGGAGGAAAAGAAACTTACAAGGATTCCCCTAATAACAACGAGCGAACCGGAAAGAGCCCAGCTTGAGAATCGGGCATCCTCGACGTCCAAATTGTAGTCTGGAGAAGTGTCCTCAACGGCAGACCGGGCAAAGGTCCCCTGGAAGGGGGCGCCAGAGAGGGTGAGAGCCTCGTTACACTCAGACCCTGTCGCACCACGAGGTGTTGTCAACGAGTCGGGTTATTTGGGAATGCAACCCCAATCGGGCGCTAAATTCTGTCCAAGGC
>NW_028325940.1:0-5281 GCF_027475165.1 Benincasa hispida | reverse complement strand
TTGTTTGCAGTTTAGTCTAATTTTCCAGCACTGTCTCCAATTTTAATTTTTATTCAAGTTGTGTACCCTTTACATTAGTCTAATACGAGTTCTTCCTTTGTTTTCCATCTTTATTTTGATCTCATCTTCATCTTGCTTTTCAATTTATTTGTCGTTTTTTTTTTTATCTATTGGCTAAATCCTTCATTGGGATTCAAATTTGTAAATACCGTAGGGAGGAGAATAAGACTTTCAAGCACAAAAAGTAACTTTGATCGTTCCATAGCATGGTTTGCTTGGTGAGTCTAATTCCATTATTAGTCTAAATTGATCGCCTAGCTAGATTAGTATACAAAAATTGAGTTTAATACTAAAAAGGTTAAATAAAACTTAGTTGTCATAAAAGCAATCCAGGAAAAGATCCTAGACGTAAAACTTTATTTTTTATCCTAGATATAGGGTAAAACCTTTAAGACCTTGGATTGTACTTTTATTTATCTAAGTTTGTATTAATCATAGACATATATGCTTAATGACTTAGACTTCTAAAGATATTTCGTAGAAGATTGAGTAAGTGTCGAATCCGACTTCTAAAGATACTTTGTAGAAGATTGAGTAAGTGTTGAATCCGGTTCACCATGTTTAAGTTTGAGCTGAAACTTGAATTGAATGAAATGTGGCATTCTTCCAATCATGGGGTATACACATGTTTGAAGACTTCTAAAGATACTTCATAGAAGAACGAAGGAATATATGCTCGTGTAAGGTGTTAAGGATCTGATCCTTACATGATATACTGATTCTGATTTTCAGAATGATAAAGATTCAAAGAAATATACATCGGGATCAATGTTCACTTAAAACGGAGGAGCAATAGTATGGAGGAGTATAAAACAAGGTTGTATTGCTGACTTCACCATGGAAGTTGAGTACATAGTTGCGTGCGGAGCGACAAAGGAGGTGTAAGGCTTAAGAAGTTCTTAACAAATTTAGAAGTGGTTCCAAATATGTATCTGACTACCACCCTCTATTGTGATAACAGTGGCGCAGTTGCAAATTCTAAAGAACCCAGAAGCCATAAGCGTGGGAAGCACATAGAGCATAAATATCATCTCATCAGGGAAATTGTGCAACGAGAAGAGGTGATCGTCAAACAGATAGCCTCAAAGCACAATATTACTGATCCGTTTACAAAGGTCCTTATGGGTAAAGTGTGTGAGGGTCACCTAGTGTGTCTAGGACTACAAGTTATGTAAATCTAGGGCAAGTGGGAGAAGCCATGGGTATGTGATGCCTTAGTTTCTTGTATTTATGTTTTTTCTCTCACGCTCAACATGATATGTAAATGACCCCACTGGAGTTTTAATCCAAGTGGGAGTTTGTTGGGATTTATGTCCTAAAACTCAGGATTTGTAGATAATGAATAGATTCTATTTTACAATAAAGTTGTTATTAAGGTTTATTCAATAAAGATGTTATTGAATATGTGGATTGCACGTAAAAACCCTAAATCCAATAAACTAAGAACTCCTGACTATGGCATGAATACTTAAACTACATGTGGAGACATAAAAGTATATCAAGTTTGAGTAATAGCCAAAACGGTCTATAATATAAGGATAAGGTTGGGTACCTTATCCTGGGGATACTATAGATGTAGCCCACTTTGTATTTGATACAAATAATGTGATCTTGAATCGTTCTTGTAGAGACATGCGAGTGAGGGCATCCTATGCAATGAGTTTGCATAAGATCGGATCGTGAAATAGTCGCTTTTACTTTATAACGTCTTTTACTATTAAGACTGACTATTTTAATATGATGATCTAGGTAACTCGATCTTAATCTTGAGCTAACTATGAACTCCTGTTTATTTAGAATTATCCTTTAAGCTACATGGGTGAAAGTAGCTCGAGTTCGCTGACACAATAAACCCCCAATTTTAGGGATAAAACTGGGTAAATAGTTGGGAACATAGTCTTACAAGATGGAATTCACTCCTACTCGATTCTAAGGATAGTAAATAAGTTGTTCTCTAAGTATTGATTTTGGATCTTGAACAAGGGGCCCCACCCTCTCATTGGTCCGAGAGAGACTCAGTTTGGTGATTGGACTACAAACCAATTGTTCATTAGATGATCAATGGGACTTAAGAAACAAGATGTAATTACAAAGGTAAAACGATAACTTTGGCCCAACTATAATTATGAAAAACCTATAAATGATCGACTTACTAATCATGGTTATATCTTGTAGACATAAGTATATCTACAGTGAGAAGAGTGCAACTACTGGACTATAGTGGAGTGTCCCAGTAGTTAATGAATGTTGGTTAACTAGGTTAAAGAGTTTACCTGGTTAATCTCAGATCATTGGAGCTCATGACCTATAGGTCCATTAGGTCCCCTACTAGCTCATATCAGATTAAACCTTAGAACTATGTGATGAGAAAATTTTAATTGTTCAAATTTGGCTTAGGAAATAAGCGTTATGTATATTCTATATACTTAGCATATTATTGTTTAATTATGAATTAAACAATTTGGAGAGTTGAAAATATTTATATATGATTTAAATATTGGTCACATGAATAGGGATTCATGATCGAGATTGGTGTTGTTTATTAATTTAATATTTGATATTAAATTAATATTATTAATTAAATTGTTTAAAATTAATTTTGTAATTTAATATTTTATATTAAATTATTATTAATTAAATTGTTTAATTAATTATTATATTTAAAATTTGGTTTTAATTTAAATTAATTTTATAAAAATTCATTTAAAAATTTTGAATTTTGAGAAAGTGAAGCTATCCAACTTTTGAACCACTTCAACGCCTCAAATCCCACTAGTTTAAGCTCAAATTTACTCTCAATTGGAGATGAGGTTAATCTTGCATGATTTCTTCTTTAAATAGAAGAATATATTACTTAGTTCGAACTTCTTGACCAGCTCGAGAAGCTGAAATTTTTCTCTCAAAATTCAAAACTCCAACTCTCTCAAACTCAATTTTTCCTTCAAATTCATCCTAAATTTGGATCTCACAATCTACTCTAAGGCCGGAGAATAGCGTGGAAGGCTCTAGCTATGGTCCATGAAGTGCTCATGATAAAAAATAACCAGTTGATAGCTTCGATTTTGAGCTACACTAAGGTTTGTTCATCAAACTTTGTTTTTCTATATGGAACTAGCATGTTTGATTTTTAAAATTAATGTAATTAGAGTGCTTAAGATCTAAACCGCTTCTGCTTGCATGTTTCTAACTCTATCAACTCACACCAAATGAGGAAGCATGATCATAGCAAGAAAGAATTTGGGTTATTGCTGAACTTATAAAGTTGAAGTATAAAGATGTCGATCGTATTTATAAACCAAATGACATATTCAAGACATTCAACAGAAATAAGGTGTGAATAATATTAGTTACGAAAGGGTGTGGCAGGCCGAGAAAGATACATTAACTTTAGACCGATAATCGCCTAAAAAATCGTTTCATTTGCTACCAAGATTTGGTGAAGCCTTGAAAATTTCCAACCTAGATTCACATTTTAATTAGAAATGGATCATGAAGGACACTTCAAGTATGTCTTGCTTCTACTAAGGGGTTCCTAAATTGCATTCGGTCGGTGATTTGTAGTTGATGCAGCTCACTTATAAGGAAAATACAAAGATATATTACTAGTTACTGCTTCATTTATGCTAATAACCTGGTTGCATTCGGTTTAGGTGATAAAGAAAATGATGAGTCATGGACTTGGTTTATTAGAAGGTTGGAAGAAACTATCGAGGTATTTAACAAATTGGTTTTTATCCGATAATGCCAACATCCATAAGACTAATAGAACAGTACTTTTGGAAGCTGCTCTTTGCATCCATCACCTCAGTTTAAACTTGGTTATAAAGTTTAACAACGATGATGTGTGTGCCTTCTTCAAGCTCGTAACAAAAGCATGTCTTGAGTCTGACTTCCAATATTATTGAGGCAAACTATGTAACAACCCAAATTTTGAAGTAATGTTTTGTGCGCGGGTTAGAGAAAGGGTGTCTAGAGAGAGAACGAAAGAGAGAAAGTTCAAAGGATAAAGGCTCTTAGCAGATGCTCAATCGAAGGCAGCGGCCAACGTACGCCAGACTCCAGCAATCGATGAATAGTAGCATAGCTGTGGCAGCCTTTGATCGAACGAACTACTATGAGGAAAGGCAGGCGGCAGTGGTCTTGTGAATGAGAGATTGAGAGAGAGAGAAACGAATCTACTTTTAATTTTTTTATCACTTAAATAATTCCAAGATTCAATTTAATCCAAAATTCCAAATCTTTCAATTTAATCCAAAATTCCAAATCCTTCTAATATTCGATTGAATGAATTCCAAATAAAATAAACCAATTACCTTCTCCTAATTCATTAATTCAATTTTGTATCCGAACTCCAAAATTAAAGGAGATAAAATTTAAACTCACATTTTCTTCTTTTCTTTCTTAAATTTCAATTTTCAAATCCTTTATTCCCAACCATGTAAATTGAATTATCTCCAAATCACTTGATCCACCTCAAATATATCCAAAATTTCAAATCTTCTCTAAATTGAAATAAATTCTCACCAATTGAAGTTTAATTGAATTACCTTAATGCAAGTAATTCAATTATAGCCTCAAAACTGAAAATAGCACCCAAATAATTTAAGATAATTAAATTAAAAAATTACCTCAAAGTTTAGGTTGTTACATTCTTCCCTCCTTAAGAAACTTTCGTCCTCGAACGTTTAATCCTGAAAATCTCTAGGTATTGGGCTCTCATCTCATCCTCTTGCTCCCATGTAGCCTCCTCGAACAGATGATTCTGCCACAAAACTTTCACAAGTGATATCTCCCTGTTGCGTAAAGTCTTCACCTCCCTGGCGAGAATTTAAACGGGCTTCTCCTTATAACTTAAGTTCTCATTCAACTGTAATGGTTCAAAATCCACCACATGGAACGGATCAGTCACATACATCCTCAACATCGAGACATTAAAACTTTATGAACTGAAGAAAGGGACGGTGGCAATGCCAGCTAATAAGCCACAGGGCCAATTTGCTCCAAGACCTCAAAAGGCTTGATAAATCGTGGACTTAGATTCCTTTTTCTTCCAAACCTCATAACACCTTTCATAGGTGCCACTTGTAAGAACACTTTGTCACCAGTTTCAAACTCTAACTATTTACGTTTAATATCAACATAACTCTTTTTTCTACTCTAAGCTATTTGCATGTGTGCTCTAATCTTCTGTATTGCCTCATTCATGGTTTGTACTAGCTTA
>NW_028325939.1:0-13174 GCF_027475165.1 Benincasa hispida | reverse complement strand
GTGCATCCCCTGCAACCTCCTCCATCACAATGTCAGGGGTCACTAATGCAACTTCCGCTTCCTTGGCCTCCTCGATTGCGATCTCTTCTTCTTTTCTTTCCTTGATCGCAATTTCCTCTTCTTTTCTTCTTGAAGGTTCGTCATAAATTTCTGCGATGACAGTTGCCTCTTGAGTCTCCAGGACCAAAACATCATTCCCCTTTTCTTCTTTTTCAACCACCACTTCTTCCACCACCACTACTCCATCATTCGCTAGTTCATCCGCCACTACCGTCGTCTTCTCCTCTGTAGGCAGTGTTTGGTTTATAACCCCTGCCTCGGGCAGTCCACCTCCTTGCTCCAAGGTACTTAGGATGTTTCCAAACACCTTCGTATCATCTCGTCTCTTCCTTTTTGTTTCAGTGGAGACAACAGGTCTTGGCGTAGGAATGCTCTCGGTGCTTCCTCCTCTCTTGAACACAGGAGGCCTACGGTCAAGGGATTTCTTCGGGATCTTCCGGCAAGTCTGGGGATGGTGTAGGCTTGGGCGGCAAGCCTACGACTGGCAGCCAGGAATGTTACCTCTTGCATGGCTACTTGATCAGGGGTGGAAGGTGAAGTGGATTGGTTTGGAGTTTGGTCAGCCATGGATATGAGCTTGGAAAGGTCTGGTAAAAACTCGAGCTGCTGGGGAGAAAGAAAGGTTTGGGATGCAAGACGCTTAGGGTTTCTTGTTTGCCAAAGTGTGGTAAAGGGTTTCCAATGAAGGAGAAGGTCGTATTTATAGGTTGGGCCGTGGTGGGGCCCAACACGATTTTTGAGGCAACTAGCCTCGAGCAGCTCAACAGGCGTGTCGTTCCACCTCCCTCATTTATGGAACTTCAGAAAAAGTGTCCTTTCGTCTGCCAAGTCATAATTGCTTGGGGATACGAATCGATTGGACTTCTTCCCAAATTGCCAAACGATTTTTTCTGTAACATTTTATTTGAATGGACGCATGAAAAGAATAGCGCATTATGCTTACCAACGCAACTGTATCTTTGCAGAGGACGAGCAACATCGCATATATCCCCGCAACACACCCCTTAACTAACGCATTTCTGGAGGATACCTCAACATAGAGCATTTGGCTAAGGACGGGCAAAGGACACATGCGAGCGCAACACACCCCTCAGCTCAATCCAGTTGAGTTAAGTGAACGCAAAGCATTCCTAATTGGGTTGGGATGCGTCCATTATCGTCTTGCTTTCTTGTTGTTAATTGTTTTATTTTTTTGTTATTATATCTTTTTCATCAACGCAAGTACTGTGGCTTGTGGCAATAGATTTTCCTTTATTACTCAATCATTCACAATTTAAAGTACAACGCATTGATTACAAAAAAAGTCAAAGAATTAAAGATGAGACAGAATTAAATGCAGAGAAGTGAATGAGAAAATAAATTCATAAAGTCAAAATTGAATTAAATGAAGAATTGAAGACAAAATTTAGAATTTAAAGAGATAGAAATTCAATAAAGCAGTAAACATAGTATTGAGATATGGATTGCGATCACCTAACGAGCCCCCCGAGGTGTTAGACGATGATGGTTGCTGGTTATGCGGTCTTAATTTCCCTTGGTTGTGGTGAAAAAGAGGATTTCCTCTACTGCCCCCTTGATGGCTCACTGGCCCCCCAGGTTGGGATTGCCTCCCCAACCGAAGTTAGGATGGCTCCTCCAGCCCGGATTATAGGTGTTGATGAAGGGGTTATTCTAGATAGCACACACTTGCTGAAGGTTCAATGGACACACATCAGCTCCATGAGCTTCTCCATAATTGACGCAACTGATTACGGCCACTTGAGCCGGTGCAGCGGATTGCGCTAATTATGGATCAATGGCTCCTTGGTTGATTGCTATTGACTGAAGGATCGAGGTCACCGTGGCCATCTGCATGGCCAACATGGTCATTGTCTCCGTAGGGACACTAGCTGTTTCAATTTTGCTTCTATCGGCGCCTCGGCCGCCATAATCATCATCGATCCAATCATCTATATTCCACAAAATGCGGTCGAGTATGACTTTGGCCTCTATGTATGTCTTATCCATAAAACCTTTTGTCGTGGAGGCATCAGCAACAACCTGCATTGCTCTGTTCAGGCCATTGTAAAATGTTTCCATCAAGACGCAATCGGGAATCCCAATATGCGGGCAATTTTTCACCAGTCTCCTAAATCACACCCAGGCGGTGCTTAGGGTCTCATTCTTCTTCTGTTCAAAGTTCAACACATCCTTTCGTCGCCTTGCGTTGACGACAGGTGGGAAGAACTTCTTCATGAACAGCTCCACCAATTGCTCCCATGAAGTGATCTCATTTGGCTCTAGTGAGTAAGCCCACCTCTTAGCCTCGTCCCTCAAGGTGTAAGGGAACAAATACAATCTTATATTTTCTGGGGTCACGCCATGTAAGGAAAAATTGCCGCACATCTCAACAAAGCTGGTCAGATGGGCATATGGGTCTTCACCTTGCAGACCCCTAAACTACCCGGCATTTTGAATCATGTGCAACATGACCGACTTAATCACAAAACGTGCGTTCTCCTCCACAGTCGGCCTCGAGATTCCAGGCGAAAAATCATACAAATTGGGTGCCGCATAATTATGCATCAGGATGTTGCGATCAGCCACCAGGAAGACAGGATCCTGAGCCGGTCTAATAGCCCCTTGGTTCACAACTGGCACCGCGTTATCGTTATTGTCCGCCATGCTGGCTGCCTTCTTTCACCTAATTCGGTTTTGACGTACCCTTGCGCGGAAAGTTACTCTATCTCAGGGTCAGTTACGAATTCCGGTTCAGCACAAGGACTCATAAACAGTCAGGCTGCTCTCCATATTGAACAGCCAATACGATGAGATCTGTCCTACAAAATACCAAAGACACATTTAAACAATAAACCGTTAACCAAGTCCTCGGCAACGGCGCCATAAACTTGTAACGTAGTTTTTGATAGGTATGATTGATGATGTTCCATGCTCGAAATGATGCGATACTACTTCTAAATATGCGTTAATTATGGATGTTCATGTAGTATGCCATGTATTGTCACAAGTTTTCTTACGATGGAACCAAGTGTAATTCCACCGCAAGTTTCTCGGTATGATCTGAGGTTGAACACAGGGACTGATTTAGGTTATTGTGGTATGTTCATGATATATGCGACCAGGTTTTCAATCTTTAAAAATGTGTTTGTACAGGTATATAAATTGCGATAAAATAAAGTAAAGCAGTAAAGATGCGATAATAAAATGAAATACAATAAACCTAAGCTAGATGATACAAGATACAAGCCTCATGTTACAAGATGTTGGGGTCAAGGCTGGCTGTGAAAGTTGTGCAAAGACGTGGAATGCGGCGGCAAGTTTTATGAACAGAATATAAAGAGAAAGAAAATTAATATAAACAACGCAAGTTCTCAATTGCGTTGAAGCTACAAATGATGTTCCGCTCTTCTCTTGGCGTACACCTTTCAGTGATCGACCGTGTTCCCACATGTTTATGGTGAAACAAAGACTAACGTAATGAAGGCAAGGTTGCTTCCATGTCTGGAAGTACTACTCGCTTTAGTTAACGCATTCTTCTGACCTTCTCTCGATAGATCAGAATGGCATCTTCACTTCTGCTCTCAGAGGTGAAGATGTCGTCTAGCATGCCTCAGCTAAACGCATTTTATATCTTTAATACAGATTAAGTACTTAGTTAATTCATATTGCTTATCAAGGAATTAAGAAGACATCATGAAGAAAGTGATTGACGATTGAACGGAAATAGACAGAAAATGATAAATGAAAGCTATCGAAACATTTAATATCTCTATTAAGCGTTTGATACATGGTGTGAATGAAAAGAGAATGAGAAAAGTGAAATACAACGATGAAAGAGATAGAACAGATACAAACAAGTGCCAATGTCTTGGCACTGATTCGATGGGGATCTACTTACCGGATATGATGGATTAGATGGTAGGAAGAGTTTCCCTTTCAGGCTTGCTCCACTGTAGCAGGGATCATTGCACAGAGCTTTCAATCGGGTGTTTGGCAGATTAGATCTAAGATTCACCTCTTGACCTTTTCTCGTCTTCTTCCTGAATTTCTTCACTTAAGCACTCAACTCAGCCTTTTCTCTCAACAGTTTTGCAGCATTTACCCCATATCCCGTAGCATTCTTTTTCTATGAAATCAACGGGGTATTTATAGGTGTAGATCTTTGACTCCGGCCTTGTGGTCCCCACTTGATTGTCATGGTAATTCCGAAGATGGAGGGATATTATTCCTTCTGTTATGCAATCAAACCGTTAATTCTGTACAACCATTAGTTGTACACGTGTCTCAATCCTCTGCTTTTTTGTTGCTCAGCTGCATCTTTCGATCATGGATTCATATACAGTGTTGTTTTTATTATCGCATGCGGTTGAAACATAGCTCTGGAACGACTGTCGCATTGCGCCGTCATTGCGATAATCGTCTTTTCATTGTTGATTGACGGGCGCAATGTGACAAAGATGCGTTGATCAGTTTCTCGTGAGCCTTGAGTGCAAGCGGTGACTTGGTCTCCTGTATTTACGAGCATCTGTGAAGGGTCATCGTACTCATGATTGATTATATCTGATGGACACAGTAATATATCTGTGGTAAGAAGAGTTCAGTTGTTGGTCTTTAGTGGAATGTCTGGCAGTTAACAGATGGCGGATCTCGTGGCTAAAGAGTTTAGTCAGCTATTCACGTACCATTGGAGCTTCGAGCCACAGGTTCATAAGGTCCCCCAGGTAGCTTGGATAAAGTCGAGAATCAGTTTTTGGGTTAGTTTGAAAAGTTCAAATTCACAAGAGGGAGTTCGATTATATATAATATAATTGAACTGGTTAATTATATATGATATAATTGACTAAATATATGTGATACATTATTTTGAAGGAAATTAGATATAAATATGATTTATAGCAAGTAGAGGAGAAATTACTATAGTAGATATGTGATAACAAACTATAGGTTAATAATATAATATGATTATATTCATTTATTAATTAATTGGTTGGTTATGTGATAATTGACCGATATTTCTCCTAAATCGTGCCTTAGTGGGAAAATCAAGTTCGGTTATTGTAACTGAAGAATAAAATGAAAAATGGTTTTATTTTGCAAAGAGTTCGAAAAAATCGCTCAAGGTGTGGAAACGTAACGATCGGTTAGCTGAGAGCCTATACGATAGCACCTTATCGCATAAACGATCACACACCCCGCGTACTAAACGATCACACGCATTCTCTAAATGATCACTTAGCTTTTCTAAATGATCACTTAGCGTGTCGACTTTTCTAAACGATCGTTTACTAATTACTAGATGATCGCTTAGTAAAACCTATACGATCATGTATCTTTCTCTAAATGATAAGCACCCGCTATACAATAGCTATCTCCCGCTTGCTTGTTGTTTTAAACGATCGTCCCTTTCCTCATTCCTCTATCAATTCAATCAAAGACCACTCTTTGGATTCTCACTCCGAGAATACCAAGGGCTCTAAATGGTAGTGTCGTCCCCGGTCCTTCTCGTTCGTGCCTGGCACTCGTGTAAACGATCGTGCTGCTGGTAGCCGACTGTTTGCTGGGCGATAAAAAACGTAGAGGGTTGCTTCTACCAAGTTGAGTTTGAAGTGAAGACAGTCTTCAACTGGTACGTTAACTCAATCTATTGTATTTTATTTGTGAAAGCATGCCTATAATTAGTGTTAAATTGCATACCTGTTTGTTAGAATCTTGTGTGGTAATTTAGTCACAATGAAATAGGAAAGATCTGAACACGTTCATGGATACTCTTGTTTATAAAGTTCCTTCACTGCAACCCTGCGAAATTGGGGGCTCGACGCTAGCTTGCGCAGGCGTGTGCTAATTTTTTATATTTTCATCATTTTTCAGAGTGTTGTGATGCTACCCTATTTTGCAGCAAAATGGAGCACTTTGTCTTATAACGTTGAGGCAGCATTGGGCAGTGTTGAATTGGGAGCATTGCGACGCTACGAATATTTGTGAAATATTTTGATTTGCATTGGCTGATGGGTAGAATGATAATTTGGATTTGATCTTCTTCTTAAGTGATTCTTTTGGCTTAATTAGGCTCGATTTAGCTCCAAATTCTTCATGATGACTCCATTGATGAAGTAGAATTGAGGGAATTAATATATAAATCATGGTTCTTTTCAAGACCAAACACTAACAGATAAGCACTTTTCACCAAGAAAATATTCCTCTCATCTAACCATAAAAAAATATCATCGTTTCCTAATAAAAAAATCAATCTCAATATCCTAGTCCACCTATCTCCTTAACAACACACAACTGCTTCCACCTTAGCCAATGCAACTTCCTATGCCCCTCTTCTAACCCCCACAAAAATCTAGCACACATAGAATTTAGATTTGCACATAGAGAAGAAGGTAGCCGAAAGCAACTCATTGTGTAAATTGGAATGGCTTGCGCCATTGCCTTAATGAGCACTTCCTTCTCTCGGGCTAAAAAAAGTTTCTCCTTCTACCCATGCAAAACTTTCCAAACTCAATCCTTTATGGACAAGAAGATGGCTCGCTTAGACCTAGCATTCTGAGATGGGAGCCCCAAATATGTGCCTAACTCATTAGTTCAGGCAACCACCAACTCTTAATGAATAAACTCTCGCATGTCTCTACTTGTATTCCAACCAGTCATAAACACCGATTTATCATAATTCACAACCTGCTCAAAGGCTAACACATAGCTAGACAAAATTCGATTAACAAAATACAATTAAATTTAACAGCTTGAAAGAAAATAAGACTATCACCAACATAAAAATATGCGGAATCATAGAACAATATTTAGTAATTTGCAAACCTTGCAACACTCGACTACTAATATCCTGCTGAAAGACAGTTGACAAACCTTGAGAACAAAAAATAAATAAATAAGGGGAAAGAGGATCTCCTTATCATAGTCCATGTCTTGGGGAAAGCCACACTGTTGGCAATCCTTTAATCAGAACTGCAAAATTAACCATTTCCACACAGCTCATCACGACCCAAACCCAACTATCACAAAACTCCATTTTAAGTATCACACATTGAAGGTACAGCCATTCCAACGTAAATATGGGTTAGGTTGGGTTGGGTTGGGTCAACCAAAAAATTTTTTTAGCCAACCCGAAATTCAAAACTCAACAAAAATAGAAAAAGTTCAATTCAACCCAACCCAACCCAAGAAAAAAACTAACCCAACCCTTAATTCAAATCTTCTACCTTATATATTATCGAGAAGTGAAAAGAAATATATTGAAAAATCCTATCCACGTAAAATAAAACACAAAAAGGGAGGGAAATTAATTATTTTTCAACCACACACCTAATTCAAGGTGGCCCAACATTCAAAAGGCAAAATAATTGGGACCTCCAAATAAAGAGGAAATTCGTGGCAAATTATTTGGAGAGTTGGAGAATGAAGAAAAGGATCCTATTTGCTTGTTTATGCTCCCAATTACAACACCAATTTCCATCCTCATCTTTTTTTCTCCATCCCACAATACAAGATATAAAGATAACCCAAAATGGGTGAGTGGTTAGATGTCTAATTTTGTGAAGTGGGTCCCACCCCCACTCCAAAATTCATTCCTTTCTATAACCCAAAACAAGAAAAAAAAAAAAAAAGAAAAAAAAAAAAAGAAAAAGAAGAGATAATAAAGGAAATAAAATCTTTTTTTAATATTACATTATACTTCTTACTTAAATGATAGATTATTTGTAGACCTAATATTATTTAGTCAATTTGAACCTAATTTAATTGATCAAAGATATTATAATTATTTTGACGAAAAGAACAATAATTTGAATCTTCGTCCTCACATATAGTTGAACTATTTTTTTAAAAAAATTTACGTTATTTAGAAAAATGTTATAAAAATACTAATTACAAATATTATTTTTAATATAAAAATATTTGAATTAAAGATAGAAATAATTTATGAGGTTAATCTAAACTAAACCCTAATGGTAGGAATGAAGTTAAAACTCTTAAAATTATAAAACTAAATTGAAGTTTTATCCCAAACTATAATGCTAACTTGTATTTTAAAAAAGTTAAAGAAAAAAAAAAATGCTAAACTTAATTTCTTTCTTTTTAGAAAAAATGATATGCTATATTTACAATTTCCTTTACAAAATTGCATATTGCTATTAATCTAAATGTAAAAAGAAAAAAAATTAATAATAATAATAATTAAAAAAAAAAAAAAAAAAGAAGGGAAACAATGTGAAATAAACTCCTTTTTGCTTGTAAAAGAGATGCCATTTTTCCCACTTTTAACTTTGGGACTTTTACTTTGCCTTTGTTTCAGAGTTAGTTATGGAGTCAAAATTTTAAAGCCAATTTTTTATCCATTAATGTTTCAAATTATTTTATTTCAGAATTTAGTGTTTTAAAATATCTATTAATGTCTTAAAAAATGTACTAAAATTTTAAAAATTACTATTTTAGTTGTGCTTTTTTTTTTTTTTTTTTTTTTTTTTTTTTTTTTTTTTTTTTTAGTAAAGAGTGGAAGAAAAAAGATTAAACATAGAGAGAAGATGGACTTCCCCATTGTCAATATTTATAATATTAAAATATCTATTTTAGTATTACAAAAATATATATTATTGATCAGAATTTAAAATTATACTATTTTAGTTATGACTTTTTTAGTACAAAGTGAACAAAAGAAAATAAAAACCAAAATTCAACATCAGTGGAATGACGGAATTCCCTGTTGACCAACCTAAGGATGACTGACCCCTAATACTAAATTATGTTCACAAAACACATCGTCTTGTATGAGTGGTAAGGATATATGCAACAATATTAGAATCTCTCAAAATGCAGAGAACATCAAATAAAATCTTGTCTATGTTTTTTCGATATAGTATCAACAAAGTTTATAAGATCATTTTGATCATGAGAATACCTCATGAGAACTTTCTAGATAATTACAAAATCAATCTTCTGCTATTTTAATTCAAGAGACCAACATAGGGAGTTTGAGGCAAAGAAGTTGCATGGAATTACCTTTGATCCAACACTTTGAAGCTATGATCAAATGTTCACTATAAACTTTAGTATATGTGTTCATACAAGGAGGATCAAAGTAAAATACCAGAAGAATGAGCAATGTTGCTTAACATTGACGAGATAAAAAGATACGAATGTTGATATTGTTTTTGTTGTCTGTTATTATTTTCTTTTATTTGTCTTGTTGGGCTTCTTGTTGTTGTCGTATTATGTAACTTGGGTGATAAGATTTTCTTTCCTTTTCTGGGTTCAGATTCTATTTTATTCTTTTCGTTTCTGATGGCCAGTATGATTCTTTCGGTTGTGTATCTTTCCTTACGTGGTTGTTTATATATTTTGCTACCCTTATTCTTGAGGGTTACTGAAGTGACCGTAACGTAGGTGAGTGATTAACGAAGTTTGTGATATTACAGAGAGTTTGTCCTTTGTCTTTTGTTAGAATGCTCGATAGACCATATAGAAAAATTGGTTAAAGAAAAGTGATTCAGAAAGTCTCTAGGTGGCATAATGTTTCTGGTTGAAGGTTGTTCAACTGGTGAAGGAAAAGGTTATTGAAGCTTCATATATATAGAGACATCAAATTCAGGGGAGCCTGAATCTATTAGTCTGTAGGTAGAGAAACATTAGATTTAGGGGAGCCTAAATCATTCATTAGAAGAAAGATATATTTGTGTCCCAAGATAACTTGTTCTTTAAATACGTATTTTTATTGTAATTGTTAGGAGTGCTAAAAAATTCCCACATTGGTTAGAAAATGGAAATTATGGATATAAAAGTAAGGACAATTATATTCATTGGACTGTAGCCTTCTTGGGTGGTTCCAAAAGCAAAGTCATTAGGATTATACCAAAGTAGACAATACCATACCATTGTAAAGATATGTAGAGGTATATTGTCCTTATCCATTGGTAGCAGAGCCTTGGTTTCGACCTAGCTGTGTGGATGAAATCCTCACCTTATCAACAAAGAAATTTAGTGAGTCTTTAGAGATTTGTTGTCCTATTGTGAAGACAAAATTAAAGAATGCATATTGAATTGCAATTGGCCCATTTATATTTACTTAGGTTTGCAACACATATATGTGTGTGTGAAATTGTGAAAATTGCAAGTGATTGTGCCGCAAATAAGAAAAAAAAGGTGTGTTTCTCTTTTATTAATAATTCCAAGATACCGAATTGTGGTATATGAAATTAAATAGTTCGTGTTGGACCATTTGGGAGAGATTTATAGCATGAATTTGGGATATTTACAATCTTCATCATAGTAGAATCTGTAGTCGCAGAAGATTGGATGTAGTTCTAAGTTTGAGGCGATCCAGAAGATTTCGTTCTTTTTTTCCCTTCTCTTGATTATTTTGTAATTTTATGATCGATAATCTTTTTGGCTCTAACTTGTAGAAATGAGAATTTAAGATATAATTTAGTTTCTGCATTTATTTATATCTTAGTATAAATTCTCAACAAGTGGTATCAGAGCTTTTGGTTCAGGAGGCATGGAATCACCTAATACCTTTGAAGCTCCCGAAACTCATCTATCTCCACTTGAACACGAACCGGACAACCACTAGAGCTGACTAAACGGAATGTTAGATGAAGACTGAGAGAACCTGAATGAAGAAGCAGTTACAATCATCAGGATGTGTCTTTCAATGAACGTTGCTAGTTTTGTAGCCAATGAGACTAATGCAGTGAAGTTGATGGAAGCTTACCAATAGTAAGTCTTATCTTCTTAAGAATATTTCAATATGCAAATGGTTGAGGATGCTTCTATTAACTCATATATTAATGAGGTTACCACTTTAACTAATAGTTAAAATTTGTTAAGATAGAATTTACTGAGGAGGTGTATGCTATTCAGTTACTAATATCTTTACCTGATAGTTGGGAGACCATGAAAACTATGGTGTCTAACTCAATTGGGAATAACACTTTAAATTTTTCAGGGATTTGTGATCTAACTATATCTAAAGAAATTTGTAAGAAATACAGTAGTAAAGAAGTTATTGTAGGTTCAGCTTTAGCAGTGATTAAAGGTAAATGCAAGATAGACTCTGAAAATTATGAGTCGAGTAGCAGTAATAAAAAGTGGAAGAATAGGAATAAGGAGATAGAGTGTTTTAACTGTAGCGAGAAAGGTCACCTAAAAAATTAGTGCATGAAACTATAAGATGATCAAAAAAAGAAAACAGGAGGTGAATCTGGTTGAAACTGAAGAAGAAACGGTATGGTTGAAACTAACGAAAAAATAATTAGTGTTAGCAATGCCTATGTTGAAAGTAACACGGAAAATAATAACCATTCATCTAAATGGACAATTTATAGTATAGCTTACATATACATAACTTCATATAGGAGTCTTGTCTATTCACATCTTTCACATCAGAACATCGTGGTCTAGTGAGGATGGGGAACGGTAGAGTTTCCAAGATTCCTAGGATTGAGAATATTAAGTTGAAGATGGAGTGTGGAGAAAAATTAGTATTACGAGATGTCATGTTTGTGCTTAGAATGAAAATAAATCTCATGTCTATTGGCTAGTTGGATAATGAGGGTTACAATTGCAGTCCCTAATATAAACTCAGGTTAGAATCCTAGATAGTGGCAGTTGGCCATAAAGATTCCACAATGTACACATGTTGGTTTAGTGTTGTCAAAAGATCAGAGAGACGGTGGATGCCAATTAAAGTTGTAGATGGTAGGTATACAGGTATAGTTGAGCCAGCAGCAACGATTCTCAATTTCGATAAGTCAAATCAAGATTTATTAGTTTAGAAACAATTAGGAAGTCCGAGAGAGAAAGTGGATGGCTATCACGAACCTCCAACTGTCAGACATTTGAATGGATTGATAAAGTTGCCTAGACGAATAAGGGCATCAAAGTGAAAGGTCAAAGCAGTTGCTTAAGATCAAGGATAAAGTCTCTAGCTTGACAGCTGGCTTGAAGAAAGGGGTCAAACCATTTGCAGAATGTATCTTCTTCAAGAATAGGTATTCGGATTGAAGAAGATGTCAGTTGGTACCATTTAGCTAAAGTGGGAGTACGTGGGACAGTTCCATGTAACTTGTTTATACTTTGGGGTAAGCACAGATGAGCTACAATTATTTTATGATGATTTTCTGTTTTGTTACTTTATTGATTTTATTGGTTTTATGTTGAACCTTAGAGTTTGCCAAGAAGATTAGAGATAACAAGTATAGTCTTGAAGTTTGTAAGATATTATGTGTTGTTGTAAGGGAGGCAAGATCGTCGTTTTGTTTCCAAATAGGAGAATGTTGGGATTATGGACAAACTCCACATTCATGGTAAAATATATATATGACCAAAGTCAAAATAGTTGCAAAATTTTGACCGGTCAAAATTAAATAATACATATTGAGTTGCAAATCAATTGGGTTGGGCTTTGGCCCATTTACATTTACTTAGGTTTGCAACACATAATATGTGTGAAATTGGTGAAAATTGCAAGTGATTGTGCCGCAAATAAGAAAAAAAGGTGCAGACGGCAATTCTGTGCGAGTGACGGCAGAAGCACATTTTTTGTGCAGTCCGGTTGCGGACTTTTTTCATCTTTGAAGTTTTAATTTGATGTCTTTTTCTTTTATTATTAATTTCAGGATATTGAATTGTAGTATAAAAAATCAAATAATTCGTGTTCGACTATTTGATATATTCGGTTCTAAGACGACCGGACGGACGGCGGTGGCAACGCACGTATGTGACATCCACCGAATCAAAATTTTCCAATGTGGGATTAGGTTTGTTCTTCGTAATACTTGATGCATCTCGGGTAACATCCATGTTTATGCATCCCACTCTCATCATTCTACATAAAAAAAAATTATTAAAATATTTTAAAAAATATAAATAAGAAGAATTTAACACATGTGAAATTATGATTGAACAATTTGATAATATGCATAAAGATAGTATTTCTCGAGATACACCTAAATATTTTTCTTTCGCTAATGGATGTAAAGGGTTTGAAAGCAAGAGTTATCGAAATCAGGAGGGGTTTCAAGAAGTGGAGGGTTTTGGGCATGGGAAGGAGGTGGACGGAGAAGGTTGTGCTTTACAAGCATTTTCAATTTATGTGCTA
>NW_028325938.1:0-2353 GCF_027475165.1 Benincasa hispida | reverse complement strand
GGTAGCATGATCGCATAGTCTGACGCATTCCCAAGTAACGTTAGCTAAATATCTTCTTAACCCATTCATCGCATACTCAGTGCATCTATCACACAACTGACTTTTCTCAAATCCGTCGTATTTTATTTATTTTCTTCATTAGCGCAATCAACAACAAACCAACAATTTATTTATTTGGTTACCGTAAGGCTTTCATAAAAATTACCAATGCAATCTGTTTTCACAAGTCCCTATGTTTGACCCTAGACTCACCAAGAAACTCAGAGGAATTTACACTTGGATTCTGCTGAGGAAACTTGAGTGCACAACAAAATTTCACATTCGTATATCATCCACATTTCCACTTCAATAAAAATAAGCATCAACTGCCTTAATCCGGAGCTTTTCCCCGTTAATGTTCATCACAATCTCCCCTTTGCGCACATCAATTTGAGCGCGACCAGTCGAAAGGAATGGTCCTCCCAATATGATGGGCGCATCTTCGTCCACTTTATAATCCAAAATGAGAAAGTCTGCCGGTAAGATGAATTTATCAATTGAGATTATGGCATTTTCAACTCTTCTTTAGGATGTATTTCTTTAGGATGTATTCGGGATCTGTCCGCAAGTAGAAGAGTCTCTGTCGTGGGCTAAGTGTGCCAATATTCAACTGTTTGAAGATTGATAGTGGCATTATGTTTATACTCGCCCCAAGATCACATAGCGCTTGGCCACTCTAATGGAGCATGGTATCGTGAAGATTCTTGGGTCGCACATTTTTTGTGGGATCATATCATTTTGCGTTACTGCCACTATTGTGATCTTGTCTTCATCATTTTGTTTCTCTTTCAATCTTTGCAGAGCTGGTGGTAGCTGGACTTCTTCTATCTCATGTTCTGAAGGCTTGAGGGTGGACGCAATTTCGGGGTTCATTTTCTCGGGCTTTTCCGAATTATAAGTCAACGGGTCCTCAGTTGTCACATTCAAGTTGGTCACGATGGGTTCCTCCCTTACTTCCGTAGTCATTTTGTCGCTTAGAAAGGAGACTGCTAAGCATTGTTCCTTCCCGATACCCCCAGCATTGCGAGGAAGCTCAATTGAGCTCGGCAAAGCTCCTTACGGTCTGTTTTTGAGCTCTCCTGCAATTTTTTCCAGCTAAATTTCGAGATTGCAGATGGATGTTGCTTGATTCTGAAGCACTGATTCGTTTTCTCAATGTACTACTTCAACAAGCTCTGTAAGGACAAAGATTGCGGTGTTGCGAGCTGCTAACTTGACTATGCGTTGGACCTTTGTGTTGCGGGAAAAATCCGGTTGGCCTTCCTTTTTACGTCACTGGTTGAAAGCTTTGTTGTTGATTTTTCCACACAAAATTTGGGTGGTTTCTCCACCAGGGGTTGTACGTGTCGGAATTGGGGATGTTCTTTATAAAACACACTGACTGCGGATTTTCTTGGCATTCTTCTATCGAATGAGCATCTCCACAGATGACACAACTTGCGGTCGTTTGAGCAATTGCGTTGACCTACCCTTTTTTCGCTCTCGTGTTGTTAATTGCGATGCATTGTATCAAACTCATCATTGTAGTCATTTGATTTTGAAGGGATACGATGGCCCCATTATTTACGTCACTATCTTTAATTCTTAATCTTTGATCGCTTTCCCACCAATCCTCGTGATTTTTGGAAATGCGATCAAGTATACTCTTTGCCTCCTCATATGTTTTGTCAAGTAGACCACCAGCTGCTGCCAAATTGGCAGCGGTCTGCGAAGCAAGGTTCAGTCCTTGGTAAAAAAATTTCATCTGTAGGCAGTCTGGTAAGCCATTATGTGGACAGTCTCTTATCAGCCGTTTAAACCTCGTCCAAGCATCGCTGAGCGATTCGTCATTTTCTTGTTTAAAATTTGTTATTAATTTCCTTCTTCTGGCATTCTCGGTTGGTGGGAAATACTTCTTCATAAACTTTTCCACCACTTGTTCCCACGAAATTATCTCTCCCGGTTCGAGAGAATATGCCCATTTTCTTGCCTGATCACATAAAGAAAATGGAAATAGAGTTAATCGAACTTCTTTGGTAGAGATATTCGGGAACACAAACGTGTTGCAGATTTCTATGAAACTCCAGAGGTGGGCATGCGGGTCTTCGCCACGCCTCCCTCCATACTACCCAGCAGCCTGGATCATCTGCAACATTACCGGCTTCATTTCAAACCTTGATCTGTCTAATGCTGGCCTCATGATTCCTGGAGAGAAATCATAGAGGTTGGGCGATGCATAGTTCCGAATGGGTCTATTGTGGTCATTTGCCAGAAGGATAGGGTTGGCCATTATATTGTTCGCGTTTGCGGCCCTTGCTTCTGATTGTTCCGCCAT